>NC_044920.1:8454476-8462575 GCF_003576645.1 Ipomoea triloba | reverse complement strand
ATATATATATATATATATATATATATATATATATATATATATATATATATATATATATATATATATATATATATATATATATAAATATATATATATATAATCGCGTTCAAATGCGTACTGGCCGCCCAGGAGAGAATTGCGGACGAATCACAGCGCGCCACGTGTCCGAAATGTAGTTGCACATAACGTTATAAATAGGTGCACGTATAGTTATAACTAGATGCACTTAGGTGCACCCAGATGCATAATGTTAACAAGGTAAATTACTTGCATTTGTAAGTGAATATAGGTGCACACATGCAAGTAAAATGTATTACAAGTGCAAGTAAATTGTACACTGAGCATCAATACTAAGTGCACTTAATGTTATAACTAGGTGCACATTGGTTGCACCTAGGTGCATGAATGTTACCAAAGTAAATTACTTGCACAAGTGCAAGTAAAATGTATTGCAGATGCGAGTAAAATGTATTACATGTGCAAGTGAATTGTAAATTGAGTATCAATACTAAGTGCACCTAATGTTATAACTAGGTGCACCTAGGTTGCACCCAGGTGCATAAATATTAACAACATAAATTACTTGAATTTGTAAGTGAAAGTATTTGCGAAAACAGGTGCATGAATATTAACAAGGTAAATTACTTGTACTTGTAAGTGAAAATATGTACGAAAATATGTGCACTTGTAAGTGAAACTAGGTGCAATTTTAAGTGAAACTATGTGCACCAAAGTTCCAGTTATTTACGAAAATGCCACCGCGTCATTTTTTTAAAATTGCATTTGATTCGTTGATATGGACACGTGGACGGCTGTGGAGCGTTCTCATTTCTTACCTGGTTGACAGTTCGCATGGGAGTGCAACCCTATATATATACATATATATATATACATATATATATATATGTATGTATATATGTATGTATATATATATACATACATATATACATATATATATATAAATATGTATGTATATATATATATATATATATAAACATATATGTATGTATATATATATATATAGGCTATTTGGGGGTTGGGTGGGGTGAATGGGAGCAGCTGCCGCCATGCTGGATCCGCCAGTGGGTCAAATTCATGTTAGTCTTTCCCAAATCTTTAGATTATTGTGGAGTTGTATTTCTTGGGGAATTGGTGTTACAGAATCTCAATCATATTTGAATTTTTTTTTTTTTAAAAACTTCATTGGTTTCCGACGGAAAATAGAAACCATGTCTGGTCTCCGGGCCGGAAATCAGAACAGATCTCTGGTTTTCGCGCATGAAAGTAGATCTGGTTTCCGAGCAGAAACCAACTGGCCCCTCAGACACTATTGTTTCCATCTCGTTTTCGACGGACTAGAGTGCAAGTTGTGCTGAAGACGAAGAATGTTGTTCTTATGATGAAGAAGACAAGAAGTTCGTGCTGAAGACTTATTCACCGAGCTGCTGAAGACAAGGCGGTGTATTTTGGAAAATGACTTCCCCTTAAAAAAGGAGAAGTTGTTTTCCATAAAAGCAAGCTCATTTTCCTTTGACCAAACTCTATTTTCCATTGACTTAAGTTTTCCTTTGCTTACCAAACACAGAAAACCCGGAAAATAATTTCCGGAAATCATTTTCTGGGTTTCCAAACACAGCCTAAGTGCAATGCACTTTAACATTTTTATAAGTGCTCTCCTTTAATAATAAATGTGCAATATGTTAATACTAAATGTGCAATTTGTAACAACTAAATGTGTAAAACTGTAAAATTCTGAGAAGTGCATATTTTAGCGTCCAAATTTCCATAGTAAAGTTCGTGATTATGAAAATGCCACCGCATTGTTCTTAAAATCTGATTTGATTCGTCCCCAAATTTTTTGGATGTTAGGGATGAGATTGGTTTTTAGTTTTCTCCTAATTACTTATTCTCGTGTGTATATAATATATATATATATATATATATATATTCCCTGTTCCCATGCGAATTGCACCACCACGTGTTCAAAAATGCACCAACGTAAAATGTACAAATTCACCATAAAATGCACCACACCCTGGAGCACTTCTGAGCACATGGTGGTTCATTTGTGCATACATAGTGATGCACGACTGCACGAAAAGCAGCAGCCACATCAGATCTTGGCTCTCTCTCTCTCTCTCTCTCTCTAAAGTGAGAAACCAATCCTAGTCGTCCATCTATCTAGATCTAACGTAACGGATATGGAGTAGTTTTTTAAAAAAATACTGTGGTATTTTTGTAAATAACTTAAACTTTGTGTGCAAGTAACTTGTGTTAAAAGTTAAGTAACATATGCAAGCGTGCAAGTACAATGTGCTAGAAAATAACTTAAAAGTGCAACGATTACACTTAATAGTGCAAGTAATTTACTTTTCATATTGGTGCACTTAATGATAATGTCTTTCACATTGGTGCACTTAATGATAACGTTTGGTGTAACTAATGATAATGTTATGTGAACTTAATATTGTGCTCTGTGCACATTATATGTTGCACTTTTAATACATTTTACTTACACTTTTAATACGTTTTACTGGCACTTAGGTGCACTCTGTGAAACTCTTACTTGTAGGTTCAACACAATTTACTTGCACTTCAAAGTTCAATTATATATGAAAATGCCTCCATTATTGTGGCCAGGTGGCATGAAAGTTGCGTATTTGGTGGTGGTGAAAAGATAGGAATATGAAAGTTAAAACGAAGAGAGAAACTCCCCGAGTGTCGATCTCGAAGGAAGCAAGTCGAAAGATTACTTAGCGTTTATTTGAAAGGATGCAAAGTGATTCGCAAGAGGATGTCATTGTGCCCAAATGAAAATCAACTGTTGTGGAGAATTATAGCAACTAAAGTGAACAAGTAATGAAATAATCAAATGAAATAAACAAGAGAACGAATCATGCTTGGTTGTGATGCCTCATCGTGTGACTAAAGCAAGGGAACATTGATTCCTAAATTGGTTATTCAAGGGCATTTGATCTCAATTCCTTTCCACAAGTAGCGTACTAGAGCTCTCTAGCTTAGGAATGCTTATTAGGCAACCAAAGGCATTAGATGCATTTCATCGAACACTTAGGCTTCAACACCTTCCTACTAATCTAACCTTTAGATCTACATAGGAATTCAAGATTGTAAGGAGCTAGCCTCAACACTAATCACTAACATGCTTAGATCAGGGCCTTAATCTTCCAAGAGATTGACCAAAAACTCTTAGAATCTAATCAACACTACAATTAAGAAGCAAGAACAAGGAATCCAATTATAGCAATCAATTTCCATAATTGAGAATTAAATATCAACACTAGGCATCACAACTTTGCACAATTCAATCCCTCTATAGAAATTAGCTACTCATCTTATGAAATGAAATCAGAAAACCTAATTGCATGTAAGGAATGTAAGTTGCAATCAAAATTGAAATAGAAACTAGATTAGAATTGAAGATTACCTAGGAGAATCTAATTACAAACTTCAATGTAGAATTGTTCCTTCAAACTTGAATCAATTGATGAAAGTCTTCTAGGATCTCTCCTTTCTCTCTCTACAAAGCTCTCCAAAGTAAAATTGCTAATCTGAAAAATTATGAACTCCCCCTAAAAATTTCCTAACTAAGCCTTTAGTCTTCCCAAAATTGTCTCTATCATTAATTGCTCCGCACCTCCCATCCAAGCGGGCTCCACGCGTGGAGAGGTGTCCTGTGCTGTCCCAGGCTCTTCTTCTTCACTTTGTTTGCTCGTAAAGTTCTCGTGTCTTTCTAATTGGTTCCCGAGACCTATAAAAACACTCACATACACCATGGGTTCTTATCATGGCATGAAGTGACTCTCCCAAATGATGGGAGGTCATGGGTTTAAGCTCCAGTGGTGACAGTATTGCCTCTAAGTGGTAATGAACATATACTACAAAAAAAAAGAAAAATTCTTGCGATAAAATTAAACCAAACAACAAAAACAATAAAATTAAACTATTCCACAAAATAACATTTTATATCCAATGTCTTTCACGAACCAAGCACCACGTTAAAGTTATGCTTGTCAAAATCACATCCGAATTTTCCCTTCATTTCAATGTCTTTTATACGCAAATTTTGAGTTTCCCTCTTTAAAAGCCCTTCATTTCTGATGGGTAAATATGCACATGTACTAGTCGGTCCGTAAATCACCCGTCCGTCAACGGTCACCAACCTGTCCGTCGACGGTCACCCAATCGGTCCGTCGACCGCATGATTGGAAGCAACACACCTTGTGGATTGGAGGCTCACGAGCGCAACAGTTGCTTGATGTGATGACCGACAACTTTTCGGGAACAAGGGATCCGTGTTTTCAACACTTGCGATTTGCTCATCTTTCTCCTACTTACTCTTTATCACTGTTCGTCACCCGTAGAGCGATATAGCTTCGAACCGCTCAGTCGTTGACCGGTAGACCGACCGTCTGACTAGCCGAACGATATTCCTCACCACCCGTAACACACGTATCCGTAGCGTAATCTTAGACCCCGTTTACATTTACGCTATCATTGGCGCCGTCTGTGGGGATTGAACGAGTCACTCTGTTCTATCCCGTTATCTTTTCTTTCTTCACACTATTACCCATCTTGAAATGACGAACAGCAGGAGAAATCGTAGCTGAAGTCACATGCGAAAGAGAAATTCAACCCGTCGGATGACTAAAGCATTTCTAGAGGACGATCTACGTCAACAATTAGATCGGTCAAGGAACTTGAACAACGAGCTCACGTCCAATCCGTCAAGAAAAAACATACAACCAACCCAACCGGTTGGTTCGAGCGAAGGCCTACATGCTGGACAAACAAACTTTCAAATGACAATTACATGTGCCATGTTGCTACCAGTAGGCCAAACGTTGACCTCAACACCAGGAATATTGGGAGGGAATCAAATACAAGGAGCACCGCAACATGGGTCCACGCCGATATGCCAACCAGGGCTGGGAACTCTTGGGTACTATGTTACGACACCCACCCCCCGAATGATGACGAACCCTCAGAGTCCTATCGCTCAACAACAAATGCCTCAACTTTTCCATGTACAACAGTCGCATCCACAACCTCAAGGGAGCAACAAAGAGGAAGTTCGATTGGCGAATCGTACGCAAGGACTAGATCAAGAAGAACATAAAAAGCATCGACAGGATGACGTCATACAACGCAGAAGTGTTTTCGATCGAATTCGAAAGAATGCTAAATTCCGATTGGGGGTTCGAGGTAACCATGATCGACAAACATCACGAATGATTACAAAGAAGAGGCTCAAAGAACGCACTACAAGCGGAACGGAAGGCTTAGCTGGTCGGGTGGACTACCAAGATGCATGGAAGAGTGGGTCAGCTGTCTGACCATGGGATCCTACAAGTCTTAGACTTCTTCGTTTGGAGTTTTGTTCGACCTGCACGTTCGTTTGGGGTTGTGTTCGACCTGCACGAATTTTCGTTTGGGGTTGTGTTCGACCTNGATAAAATTAAACCAAACAACAAAAACAATAAAATTAAACTATTCCACAAAATAACATTTTATATCCAATGTCTTTCACGAACCAAGCACCACGTTAAAGTTATGCTTGTCAAAATCACATCCGAATTTTCCCTTCATTTCAATGTCTTTTATACGCAAATTTTGAGTTTCCCTCTTTAAAAGCCCTTCATTTCTGATGGGTAAATATGCACATGTACTAGTCGGTCCGTAAATCACCCGTCCGTCAACGGTCACCAACCTGTCCGTCGACGGTCACCCAATCGGTCCGTCGACCGCATGATTGGAAGCAACACACCTTGTGGATTGGAGGCTCACGAGCGCAACAGTTGCTTGATGTGATGACCGACAACTTTTCGGGAACAAGGGATCCGTGTTTTCAACACTTGCGATTTGCTCATCTTTCTCCTACTTACTCTTTATCACTGTTCGTCACCCGTAGAGCGATATAGCTTCGAACCGCTCAGTCGTTGACCGGTAGACCGACCGTCTGACTAGCCGAACGATATTCCTCACCACCCGTAACACACGTATCCGTAGCGTAATCTTAGACCCCGTTTACATTTACGCTATCATTGGCGCCGTCTGTGGGGATTGAACGAGTCACTCTGTTCTATCCCGTTATCTTTTCTTTCTTCACACTATTACCCATCTTGAAATGACGAACAGCAGGAGAAATCGTAGCTGAAGTCACATGCGAAAGAGAAATTCAACCCGTCGGATGACTAAAGCATTTCTAGAGGACGATCTACGTCAACAATTAGATCGGTCAAGGAACTTGAACAACGAGCTCACGTCCAATCCGTCAAGAAAAAACATACAACCAACCCAACCGGTTGGTTCGAGCGAAGGCCTACATGCTGGACAAACAAACTTTCAAATGACAATTACATGTGCCATGTTGCTACCAGTAGGCCAAACGTTGACCTCAACACCAGGAATATTGGGAGGGAATCAAATACAAGGAGCACCGCAACATGGGTCCACGCCGATATGCCAACCAGGGCTGGGAACTCTTGGGTACTATGTTACGACACCCACCCCCCGAATGATGACGAACCCTCAGAGTCCTATCGCTCAACAACAAATGCCTCAACTTTTCCATGTACAACAGTCGCATCCACAACCTCAAGGGAGCAACAAAGAGGAAGTTCGATTGGCGAATCGTACGCAAGGACTAGATCAAGAAGAACATAAAAAGCATCGACAGGATGACGTCATACAACGCAGAAGTGTTTTCGATCGAATTCGAAAGAATGCTAAATTCCGATTGGGGGTTCGAGGTAACCATGATCGACAAACATCACGAATGATTACAAAGAAGAGGCTCAAAGAACGCACTACAAGCGGAACGGAAGGCTTAGCTGGTCGGGTGGACTACCAAGATGCATGGAAGAGTGGGTCAGCTGTCTGACCATGGGATCCTACAAGTCTTAGACTTCTTCGTTTGGAGTTTTGTTCGACCTGCACGTTCGTTTGGGGTTGTGTTCGACCTGCACGAATTTTCGTTTGGGGTTGTGTTCGACCTACACGAATTTTCGTTTGGGGTTTTATTCGACCTGCACGGATCTCCGTTTGGGGTTTTGTTCGACCTGCACGGATCTCCGTTTGGGGTGTTGTTCGACCTGCACGTTTGGGGTTATGTTCGACCTGCACAAATTTTCGTTTGGGGTTTTGTTCGACCTGCACGAATCTTCGTTTGGGGTTGTGTTCGACCTGCACGTTTGGGGTTTTATTCGACCTGCACGGATCTCCGTTTGGGGTTTTATTCGACCTGCACGGATCCGTTTGGGGTTTTGTTCGACCTGCACGTTTGGGGTTATGCTCGACCTGCACGAATTTTTCGTTTGGGGTTTTGTTCGACCTGCACGAATCTTCGTTTGGGGTTGTGTTCGACCTGCACGTTTGGGGTTTTATTCGACCTGCACGGATCTCCGTTTGGGGTTTTATTCGACCTGCACGGATCCGTTTGGGGTTTTGTTCGACCTGCACGTTTGGGGTTATGCTCGACCTGCACAAATTTTTCGTTTGGGGTTTTGTTCGACCTGCACAAATCTTCGTTTGGGGTTGTGTTCGACCTGCACGTTTGGGGTTATGATTCGACCTGCACGGATCTCTGTTTGGGGTTTTGTTCGACCTGCACGGATCTCCATTTGGGGTTTTGTTCAACCTGAATCTTCGTTTGGGGTTTTGTTCGACATGCACGAGTAAATGTAACCATCAGAGCAGCCAAGTTGTGCAAGTTTGTTAGCAGCGAGAGTTGGATGGAAGAATATACTACTTGAGAAATTGCAAGAAAGCATAGAGAAGCTTGAAGAGATAAGAGAATGTACTACTTGAAAAACTACAAGAAAGCATAGAGAAGCTTGAATATTATCTTATGTCAAGGAATTTGCAAGATGGTTGATCAGTCGACCAACACCTTGGGAGTCAAGCAACCTACACCAGCCAACCAAGCACAACCTGCACCGACGAGCGAAACACTTGTGGATGCCGATCAACCTGTACCAGCCAACCAAGCACAACCTGCACCGACGAGCGAAGCACTTGTGGATGCCGATCAACCTGCACCAGCCAACCAAGCACAACCTGCACCGACGAGCGAAGCACTT
>NC_044920.1:8402654-8454241 GCF_003576645.1 Ipomoea triloba | reverse complement strand
ATGGCGAGCAACCGGTAGACAAATCGCTTGGATGAGGAGCAACGGACGATCAACCACCTGGATGGCAACGTACACTTGGCCAACCACTCTGATGTCAAGTAACTTGTTACAAAGTGATATGTCAATTGACCACATGGATGTGAGGCATCTGTCGACAAATCAACCAATCGTGCGGGTAAGAGGCGACGTGCATGAGCAAACACCCAATCAAGGAAACAACATGTTACGTAATGACAAAGTGAAGGAAGGAAATGATTCATACACGCAAAGTTAAAAGTACAACCGACACAAGCGGGGTCGGCCTCCCGATCACACTCCACAAACAAGCAACTACGACTATGGAGGACAAAACAATCATGGATCTTGACCACGCGATGAGGAAGGACCCGTCGGAGGCTTCTTGAAGGGCTCTGGACCAGGAGGTGTCAGATCTTCGGGCAGAACGGTACGAACCGATTCCCAATCCTCAGGGAGAACATTTTGTAATATGTGATACAAAGTTTGTTGCATGCCCCTTGTTCCTTTGAGATAACCCCATGCGGTCACCTTACGTATCATCGCTGATATCACTAGGTCTTCTCGGAACATATGGAACAAAGGAATGGCCGCATCCTCGGAGGGACATAAAGCAGACAACAGACCGGGCACCTCGGATGGTCGAGATACGAAATAAGCAATGGCATCTTGACGAAAACTGATCGGAATTTGGATACTGTCCCAAAGAATAGAGTTGGGCGTCCAAATGGGATATTTGTTCTCGACGAGATTCGAGTTGGTTTTCCTGATCCCTCACGGTGGCCCTGAGTGATTGTGTTTCCTTTTCCCATCCTATAGCAGTAAGCTGGCATCGCAGGAACAACTCGGCGCCTGTGCTAGCAACCTGACATAAACACGATCATAAACCACAGTTTAGAAAGTACCAAACGAAGAAAAGAGAGATCATCAACTCAATGATTGGAGTAAGTACGTTAGCTAGGTGATGGGCTAGCTGCTCAGCAACTTTTTCGTTGGACAAAGTGGCGATGCCCGATGGTGGAGGACTCAGTTGGAGTAACAGATCGAACATTTTTCGCAAATCAACTGGTGCGCGGGTCAACGCGCTCACAAGTGGAGACCCCCCGTCGAGGTTAGGACAAGTGGCAAAAGCGTTCCCCGACACCTCACTTTCAACCTCACCTATGGGACGCTTCCCATGTGATTTAGGGGGAAACGGAGCAGAAGGAAAGCCAGGGCTACCAAATTCATAACGGGGGATAGTAGGAGGTACAAATTTCTTTTTCAAAATAATCTTTGGCAATCCAGGTCGACTACTCCCGCTTGCGCCTGCACCTAGCAGTTCCTTTAATTCAGGATCAATATTTGGCGCTCCTGGATGTTAATAAGAAAAAACGAATCGTGTGAGGAATCAAAGATTAAAAGGGGAGACATGTGCTAACCGTTTAAGATCCAACCTTGGGCCTCGTAAGTTGGAGCAGGGAGTCGAGCTGCATCAAAAGCCTCTGCGGAGTGGTAAATCTCCCAAGAATAGCTGTAACACCCCAATTTTCACATCTTGGATTTATTTCAAAATCCTTAATAATACATTGCGGAAGCATCTAACCAGCAGAAAACTGGGTGTTACCGCCACGCTTAGGTATCTCTCCTATACCCAAACGTTAAGGCTAAACTTACAACATCAAACAACCACATCAACATCCAACTTAATACAACTGGGTATTCCTCAAAATAATAAATCTTCCAGGGTGTCTATTCTTCCATCCTATTCACGTTCACCTGCAAAATCGTTTTAACACAAAAACAAAGGGGTGTATATCCCAAAATTAGCATAAGCTAAGTAAGTTCCATTTCACCCCGTAAAATATAGGCTTGGGTTTTATGATTTTCAACAATCATATTCTTTCCAAAATCGTATATATATATATATATATATATATATATATATATATATATATATATATATATATATATCATTTGTCTCATAATCTTCATAAAATATTTTCCCAAAATACATGTGGAGATATCATTTTCCAAAATAACATATTTGTCAAGGAGGATTAGATACCAATAAAAAAAAACCAATACTCCACCAATAGGACCGCAGCCCTAGATTCTCATCTCAATAGCAAATAGAACCGCAGCTCTAGTGCTCATAATAATCTGGACCGCAGCCCAAGATTCTCATATATTTTCCAAAAAACCCCGGCAGCAAGTATTCTTATCCTCCAAGACTAAATATGTACATATAATTTCCAAAATATATCATTTCCTCATGATAAATATCTTCTTCAAAAATATATAATTTCTCAAAACACATTTTTCTCCACAATAATTCACTCCATAAGAATACATCGTTCTTCATAGGAATGTACATATACTAAAATTCCAAGCCAAGCATTTACTCAACACACGGGTTTGACCTGTAAAAATTCATTCTCGATAATTCGGGAATCCACACACATATTATGCAATGAACTTGTGATCACATGAACATTCTTATGCACATAATTTTGTAAAACACGTAGTTTTGTTATCATAGCATACCATATATGAATATACATATATATGGGGTAAATAATAATTTTAGTGAACATGAAATCTTACCCTTGAAGATCAAAACTCTCATCAACACTTAATTCTTTCACCAAAATCCCTAGGCAAAATATACCACCATAACAATAATTTAGGAATTCTTAACTTCTAGTTAGGTTCTAGGGAAGAAAACAAAGCTTTTGAACCGATTAAAATTGAAATTTACCGAATAGGTGATGATCTTGATGAAGAAATTGGCTATGGAAGCTCTTTGAACTCAAGGAAGAATGAAGATGAAAATGAGATCTATTTTCTCTCTCTTTCCCTCACTATTTCGGTCACAAGAGAGGAAGAAATGAGGGAAAATAAAATGCAAACTTATATATTATCCCTTATAAGACTTGGAGACTAAGCTTATCCCTTGCAAGACTTATCCAACTCATCTTAATTAATATATATCCACATGGTCATTAATGTGACACTTGTCACAATCTTGTGGTGGGTAAGGGAAAATATCTTCTTTTGGATTGTTCGGGATTAAAACAGATGAATTCTCGGTAGAAACTAATTTAATTCAAATAATTTTCGAAACCAAAAATTTACTCCAGACTGAAACTTAAAATTGGGCTAGGTTCAGTACACCGCGAAATTTCGCGATGTACGATCAAAAACAAATTTTTGCTGCTATGGGCTAATTTAATTAAATAGGAAATTCAAGAATAATAGTATGGTGTCTAATAATTCATTTCCTAGGATAATCGGGTCCGAATACCAGCTCCTAAAATTCTTACGGTTCGTGACCGGTACGTAGATCGCAGCTTAATAACAACTATACTCACTTATAAAAATTCTTTTGAAATATCTGAAGATCATAACTTATGAATGTCAACGCCTTAGGATAAAATAATAATGTTAGGAAAATACGGGGGAACCACGCACTTACGCATCCGACGAGACCATTCATTTTTGAAAGGAAGATCACCATCCAAACGAACCCGAAGAAATTTTTCTTTCCATCTACGATTGTTGTCAGGCAAGTCAGAAACTTTTCCAGCTGTCCCACGACATTGGATAATGACAAAACCGTTGCGATGGTTCTTCCCCATGCACTTTACCAGATGGAGAAAATTGAAGAGTTCTAGTGTACAAGGCACTTGGTGACGTTTGCAAATCTGAGGGTAGCATGCAAGAATACGGTGTGCGTTGGGTGCTATCTGACCTGGAACTATGCCGTAATAATTCACGAAGTCAACAAGGAATGGGTCAAAGGGGATGCGCAAACTGGCTTTCAAGGAATCAAAATGCACACCTACCCAATTCTTTTGGTGGCAATCAATGATGTTGGAAGGACGACGATCAATTGAGTAAGAAATCCCCTTTCCAATTAGCTTCTTGAGTTGTTCTACCTCTTTGTCGGTAAAATCAATTCCAACGATACGAGCACCATCGGAATCCAAGTCGACATAGTCACGTGATACTCCAGTTTGACTTCTTGAGAGTTCTTTGGGATTATGGGAGGTACCTTCGCCTAGTTGAACCTCAAGATTCTTTGATGAAATTTTTGAACGCTTGGATCGCGGGGTAACGTGCGAACGAGCTTGGGGCGCATCGTCAGAATTACTCGATTCCTCAGACGCACTAACATCCTCATCATCGCTGTCATAGTCGCGCATACACCATTTTTTGTCTTGCGACATGCTACATTAGCAAAAGAATGTAGGTGACATACCACGCGCAAGCAACATAGCGAAGAAGCAACGACAAAACAAATGGCATCAACTTTTTTTTTAGTTGCAGCGTGTAGTTTTTTAGTCGCAGCATGTATTATTGTTATTTTTTATTTGTTATTTGTAAAGAAAAAAAAAAAAAAAGGTTGACCGCGATCGGTCGACGTCGACCAGCTAGTCGACGTCGACCAGCTCGGTCGACGTCGACCAGCTTGGTTGACGTCGACTGCCTCGGTCGACGTCGACCAAGCTCGGTCGCTCGGTCGACGACGACCGAGCTTGGTCGTGATCGACCAAGCCGGCGACTGCCGACTGGTTTCTGCCCAGTCGGCAGTCGTCGGTTATCTCCCAGTCGGCGACTGTCGCCGACTGGTCTCTGCTCCAGTCGGCGACAGTCGCTGACTAGTCTCCGCTCCAGTCGCCGGCGACTGGAGCGGAGATTAGATCTGGAATTTTCCAGATCTAAAAAAAAAAAAAAAAAAAGAAGAGAGAGAGAGAGTGTTATAATGCTTTACTTGCTTCAGTTGCTTGGTCTTGGTAGCTTTGGAGGTGATTGGTGATATACTTGACAGCTTTGAGAGCTTAGGAATATCTTGATTGTGATGTGAAGATGGTAGATGTCTTGATTGTGAGGTGAAGATGGTAGGAGGATATTTATACAAAAAATTTGGGTTTTTTGAGAAATTGGGTTGATCCAAAAAGGCTAATGGGTCATGTAAGAAGCAAAGTAGCTAGGAAGACTACTGGTGGGAGCATTGTTCTTGGCAAGTCCAAAATGTCAAACTGGAGGAAATATACACGCAGGTGGTCGGATCATCAAAATCACTCAGCGAAATATACACGCAGGTGGTCGGATCATCAAAATCACTCAGCTGACCGATAACAATCACCCTCGGATCATCAAAATCACTCAGCTGACCGATAACAATCACCCCAGGATCATCAAAATCACTCAGCTGACCGATAACAATCACCCCACCTGGACTGAGTGCGCCTGGTCAAGTCAACCACTCGATGATTCATATGTGCTACCTTCCTCATCCCCAGCCGTGGAGAACTTGATTGGTCTGTCAACTATTACTTGACCGAGGTATCACCAAGGGAAGACCCATCTCCAAACCATGGAAAAGATGTGAACAAAATCCGACGATCGGAAACAAACAGGACAAACCCGTCTTTAATGATTATGCTTTCGGTTGTACTCTTTTTCCCTTAGCTAGGTTTTTTCCCATAGGGTTTTCTTACTCTAAGGTTTTAAACGAGGCAACCCGCGTAAATCACGCCCCTCCTGCTCAAACTTGAGGGGTTCATCACGGACTATCAAGGCATTCAAACCAGGGAGACTTTGCTCGCAACGAGTTAGCCGCCTGGAGCACATTCTACTTCTCGAACCTGACGACTCTCGCAGATTCAAGAAGTGGGGGACTTGTGATGGGTAAATATGCACATGTACTAGTCGGTCCGTAAATCACCCGTCCGTCAACGGTCACCAACCTGTCCGTCGACGGTCACCCAATCAGTCCGTCGACCGCATGATTGGAAGCAACACACCTTGTGGATTGGAGGCTCACGAGCGCAACAGTTGCTTGATGTGACGACCGACAACTTTTCGGGAACAAGGGATCCGTGTTTTCATCACCTCGAGTAACTCAACCACTTCGAGCAAACCAATGCGCATTTTGCGGAGTGACTGTTCAGCCCATGCAAATATGCCATCCACTTGCATATCAGACACCATGTGCATAGTGAATCCACTTAGTATAAATATAGGGGTCATTCCCCTCACTTAAGGGGAGAGGACTCATCAATACTACACTAATACACTTGCGATTTGCTCATCTTTCTCCTACTTACTCTTTATCACTGTTCGTCACCCATAGAGCGATATAGCTTCGAACCGCTCAGTCGTTGACCGGTAGACCGACCGTCTGACCAGCCGAACGACATTCCTCACCACCCGTAACACACGTATCCGTAGAGTAATCGTAGACCCCGTTTACATTTACGCTATCAATTTCAATGTGTTATACGCAAATTTTGAGTTTCTCTCTTTAAAAGCTATCAGAATATCAGATGG
Organism: Ipomoea triloba; assembly: GCF_003576645.1. Taxonomy (NCBI): domain Eukaryota; kingdom Viridiplantae; phylum Streptophyta; class Magnoliopsida; order Solanales; family Convolvulaceae; genus Ipomoea; species Ipomoea triloba. The sequence continues at coordinate 8,447,908 of NC_044920.1, read as the reverse complement.
GATTTCATCTCTAACAGTTTATATTCCCAAATAGGCAAATAGCTGAACAAGACTACTAGTGCAATGAAACGGAAGATTAGAGAAAAAATTGTGTCGTCATTGTAATCTAAATATATTTTTAAAAATTATATTGCAAAATATAAATTTGATAGGAAATGTTGTGTTGGCTAAATTTTACATATTTTGCTAGTTTGCTAGTTCCTTCACATACTTCTAAATTCAGTTACGTAATTGTACCAAATGGTAAGCTTGATAGCTATTTGACACTTTTTCTAATATAAAATAAGATAAATGAGTGTTTAAAAAAAATAAAATAAAAAAAAGCTTGTAAAAGCTTGCATTTTGTTTGTTGGGGAATAAAGTAAGAAAAAATGTCGTAGTAGAACTGCGTTGATATAGGTTGGAATTGGGGGGACGATTATGCAGAAGACTATATATATCCGTCTCCCCTATGCTCTAAAATTAAAACATACCTAATTAAAATCATTCCCTTCTTCCTCTCTTCTCTCACGTCTGATCATAGTGAGTCAGGTTCTACCTGCATATTAATTGTGTCGGTTAATCGCAGTAGGTTTGTGTTACCAGTCAGAAGNCTGGAGGAAATATACACGCAGGTGGTCGGATCATCAAAATCACTCAGCTGACCGATAACAATCACCCCACCTGGACTGAGTGCGCCTGGTCAAGTCAACCACTCGATGATTCATATGTGCTACCTTCCTCATCCCCAGCCGTGGAGAACTTGATTGGTCTGTCAACTATTACTTGACCGAGGTATCACCAAGGGAAGACCCATCTCCAAACCATGGAAAAGATGTGAACAAAATCCGACGATCGGAAACAAACAGGACAAACCCGTCTTTAATGATTATGCTTTCGGTTGTACTCTTTTTCCCTTAGCTAGGTTTTTTCCCATAGGGTTTTCTTACTCTAAGGTTTTAAACGAGGCAACCCGCGTAAATCACGCCCCTCCTGCTCAAACTTGAGGGGTTCATCACGGACTATCAAGGCATTCAAACCAGGGAGACTTTGCTCGCAACGAGTTAGCCGCCTGGAGCACATTCTACTTCTCGAACCTGACGACTCTCGCAGATTCAAGAAGTGGGGGACTTGTGATGGGTAAATATGCACATGTACTAGTCGGTCCGTAAATCACCCGTCCGTCAACGGTCACCAACCTGTCCGTCGACGGTCACCCAATCAGTCCGTCGACCGCATGATTGGAAGCAACACACCTTGTGGATTGGAGGCTCACGAGCGCAACAGTTGCTTGATGTGACGACCGACAACTTTTCGGGAACAAGGGATCCGTGTTTTCATCACCTCGAGTAACTCAACCACTTCGAGCAAACCAATGCGCATTTTGCGGAGTGACTGTTCAGCCCATGCAAATATGCCATCCACTTGCATATCAGACACCATGTGCATAGTGAATCCACTTAGTATAAATATAGGGGTCATTCCCCTCACTTAAGGGGAGAGGACTCATCAATACTACACTAATACACTTGCGATTTGCTCATCTTTCTCCTACTTACTCTTTATCACTGTTCGTCACCCATAGAGCGATATAGCTTCGAACCGCTCAGTCGTTGACCGGTAGACCGACCGTCTGACCAGCCGAACGACATTCCTCACCACCCGTAACACACGTATCCGTAGAGTAATCGTAGACCCCGTTTACATTTACGCTATCAATTTCAATGTGTTATACGCAAATTTTGAGTTTCTCTCTTTAAAAGCTATCAGAATATCAGATGGGATTTCATCTCTAACAGTTTATATTCCCAAATAGGCAAATAGCTGAACAAGACTACTAGTGCAATGAAACGGAAGATTAGAGAAAAAATTGTGTCGTCATTGTAATCTAAATATATTTTTAAAAATTATATTGCAAAATATAAATTTGATAGGAAATGTTGTGTTGGCTAAATTTTACATATTTTGCTAGTTTGCTAGTTCCTTCACATACTTCTAAATTCAGTTACGTAATTGTACCAAATGGTAAGCTTGATAGCTATTTGACACTTTTTCTAATATAAAATAAGATAAATGAGTGTTTAAAAAAAATAAAATAAAAAAAAGCTTGTAAAAGCTTGCATTTTGTTTGTTGGGGAATAAAGTAAGAAAAAATGTCGTAGTAGAACTGCGTTGATATAGGTTGGAATTGGGGGGACGATTATGCAGAAGACTATATATATCCGTCTCCCCTATGCTCTAAAATTAAAACATACCTAATTAAAATCATTCCCTTCTTCCTCTCTTCTCTCACGTCTGATCATAGTGAGTCAGGTTCTACCTGCATATTAATTGTGTCGGTTAATCGCAGTAGGTTTGTGTTACCAGTCAGAAGTGTACCGGGCTTTAAAGACCACACAGTCTCTGAAAATCATTTTTAAGGTAGTGTCTCGTACACGACACAAATTTCCTTTTTTTTTTTTTTTTTTTTTTTAAATTTGGTCCATTCCAGCCTATATCAACGTAGTTCTACTATGACATTTTTCTTATTTTATTCCCCAACATTGTTTTCATTGGATAAATTCATCTTCTGTGTAATAATTCAAGGAGAAGCGAACTCGTAACATTTAATTATAAGAATCATATTTCGTCACTTGGTAATTCCATTAGGAATTTTTATTTAAAAAAAAACTTACATTTTAAGTCTACCAAATATTCTCTCAAAAAAAAAAAAAAGTCTACCAAATATTTAAAAATTGTGTTACCATAAAAATACTATACGCTTTAAATTTTACAAATTATTTTTATCAATCTACTTCCATATAATTTAATATTAAACGAATACTTTGAAAACATATTTTTGCGCAATACACGTGTCCTTGCTAGTATTTATAAATCGGTATTCAAGATGAAAGTACCTTATAAAATATAAAATAAGACAAACGAGTATTTTTTTTAATCTAACGTTTTTCCAAGGTCTTTGGCATTCTTACTTTAATTTGAACTCAATAAAAGCTTACATTTTAGAAAGAAGAGACTATCATCTTTTGTGTTGTCATATCTTTGTGGGGACAAAAGCCCCCTAGATTGCGACCACAGTTTTCCCAAAATCAATTGGGTGCTGACTCAGATTTGTATCCCTTCAAATAAATATAACAAAAATTATTCAGATAATATCAATCATCACCTTATCCTCTTTCCTAGTAGGATGGCAAAAATGCCAAAATTTTGGATAATTATTATGGTGATTTTTTTTTGAAAAAAATATAATTAAGAGTAATATTTATATTAGGAAGTGAATATTTAGAAGTAAATTTAAGAGGAGAATTTAGTGTCCTTTTATTAAAATAAGTTTAAATTTAAAATTTAAGACTCTTATAAACTCTCGCAATTCGATAGAATAACATTTAACAATAATTGTGTTATTTAATATTAATTTTTTTTTTTAATTATGTGGTAGTAGTTAATCAATTTGTAGTGAAATAATTAATTTACAAATAACAAATTTAATATATATATATATATATATATCATATATGAAAAAAATATTATTTATACTAGATCTTATTATTTTCTATCAAATTCATTAATTATTTTTATAAATTGGTAAACTTTATTAAAGCTATTTTAATTCAGACACAGAACATTAAATAATGCTCCGTATAAGATATGCGATAAATATTTTAGTAAAAAAAGTTACTCAATGTATGGTGCACCTATAGATATTGATATCAACAATAGTAAGTATACCGGTGTCTATCGATATCAGTGTCAAAAATAGTAAATATGACTGATTGTGTTAGATATAGATTTTTTAAAAAATCTCTAAAAATATACATAGAAAACATTTAATACTAAAAAATAAATCCAACACGTCAGTCATTATCTCCAATCCCCTCTCCAAGAAACGGAAAGCCAATCTTTAGCCATAAATTTAAAATTTATCCTACAAACTATTGCTTAACACAAAAGGGAACCTGCCCCCACCCTTTCCTCTTCTCTCTCTATCTCTCTCTGTATATATATATATACACGCGCATATGCTATGTAGTATGTATATTATATATAAGTGTCAGTTTAGAAGGTGCAAATATATTGATTTCAATGGGTGGTGAGAAGAAACTTTGTAGAGAAGACTCGGGCATGAAAAATGGAGGTTGGAAGCTGGAAGAGCAATGGGAGATGATGGAAAGCAGAGATGATGATAGCTGTGCAAATTCTGATGATGAATCTTCTTCTTCTTCTTCTTTTTCTTCATCAGAGTTGGTCGTAGAAGATGATGCATCATCAATAACTTCTTCATTTGGGCCTCTGTATGAGTTAACAGACCTCATGGCTCATCTCCCAATCAAGTAAGCTCCACAATCAACACAAATTATATATATATATATATATATATATATACGCATCATCTTCCATCCCAATCTGTCTTCCCCCGCTCCCCCTCCTTTTTTTTTTTTTTTCCGAGATTACTATATTTAATATCATGTATCTAATTTAGTTGGGGGAGGCCGGTATAGTCAAGTGTACCATTCAGTGGCTGGGATTTATTGGGTTGGAGGGAAGACAATAAAGGACTTAAAAGATTAAGTCAAGCATCTCATATCTTAAAAATGTGATGGCGGCCTCTAAGTAAAAAAATAATTGCATGCGCCTTTGTTATTAGTTATAACTTATGATCTAATAATAGTATTGATAAGCCGTTGATCCTAATAAGGGCTATTATATATAGTTAGATTACGGATTGGAGTCCTAGTAACTATTTACTTGTATATTATTGTCCACAACAAAATTAATTTATGTATATTACTGTCCATAACAAACTTTTTTTTTTTTTTTTGAAACAACTGTCCATAACAAAATTAATTTATGTATTTATCAATTAGTTGAGTTGAGTCTATTGCCCAATTGAAAATAAAGACTAAATATAATAAAATGGGAGTTTGGTTATGGCCCTTGGCCTAATGCTCCGAACAAAACCAGCATGATTTGGTCCCTTTGCCCGGAAAATAGAACAAGTAAAACGACTCAAAAAACAGGATTTTTTTAGTACAACGAACATAGTATTACATATTTTTGATACCAAGACCCTCGTTAGTCGTTAAGAGGGTAGTGTATTATAATTTTTTTTTTCCTCAAAACGATGGTAACGTTGATTTTATATATTTGCAGGAGGGGACTTTCAAAGTATTATAATGGGAAGAGTCAATCATATGGGTGTTTGGGAAGTGTTCAGAGCCTAGAGGATCTTGCAAAGAAGGGGAATTCATTGAGCAAAAGAATGAAGTCTTGCAAGAGCTTTGTAGGAGGCATGGGTGGGAAGAGATTTGGTCCAAAAGCTACCATCAACAAAAAGTCTTCAAGAAAACTCCCTACACCAAAATGCTCTAATAAGTCCTTTACATTTTAAGCCAAAGTTTGGTAAAAATTAAATGTCCCATCTGCACATAGCATAGCTAGACTAGCAAATAAAATGTTACAAAATAGTCGAGGGTTCTGTTTTGCGAGTTGACTTTAGAAACAAACTAAAAGTCAAAAAGTTAGAAGTTGAAACAAAGCCAATTATCATATGTTCATTCAATAGTGTTATATATATGCTGCTAACAGCTTGTGACACTAATAACAAGAGACCACAGAATTAACACTGACAGAAATTTCGATGCATGAATGCTTTGATATATCTAGTATATATCTAGTAGAGCTCATTTCATTGGTAATTGAATCTTAAATACACACTTAAAATAACAAAGGGCAATTTGTATACAAATTAAAGCTAAAGTTATCAGGACTCTATGTATTTGAATCCGTCTGTGATTCTTTATCCTAGCCTCCCTATGACTCTCTATTGTATATATATTCTTGATGTCTGTAATTATGTAACTAAGATTATTCAATACATCTTATACAGTTCTCATCTGGTATCAGTTAGCTAGGGTTAGGGTCTTCTTTCTTGCCTTCATGGCCAATAATACGTCTGCTCTTGATGGATCTGTAGGTTTCTCTGAACGGACCGTCTCAGACGTGTCCATTACGTCCTGACAACATGCAGTTTGCGTGGTGGTGAGATGTCAAAAGATATTTATGTTAAAACGGAAAGTCAGTGACTCTCCGAGTGTCGGTCTCGAAGGAGGGACGTGGAGGTGTGTCAAGTGTTCGGGAGTTTACTTGATTGGGTCATGCATGGGATTCGAGTGTGGTGAATGGTGGATTGTTTGTAAGAGGAGTTCATTAGGTTTGGTTTGAGTGCAAGAGAGTAGTAAAGTAAAAGAGTTTTGCAAATAAGTAAAAAGGGTAGGGATTGGATAGTGTTCATGTATGTTGCATCTTAGTGTGACTAAGGTAATGGATAGATAATGCTAGGATGTTGGCTATTCAAGAGTGTGTTGTCTTAGTCCTTTTCCACCTTTGTGTACTAAGGCTTCTTTGACTTAGGAATGCCTTCAAGCATCCAAAGCTCTAAGAGGAATTTTATCAAACACATAAGCTACACACTATCCTACTATTCTTAAGAAGTCCATAGGAACTATGATTGTATCAAGCTTCAAATCCTAACTCTAATCAAAGACATGAAAGAGTCAAGAGCTCAATCTCTCATCTAGATTGGCAAAATCCAAACAAGATCTCATCAAAACAACAATCAGTAGACAAGAATAGATAATCCAACAACATAAGCATATAAATCCAAGATGTAGAGATAAGATCATCACACTAGCAACATTCAATCACAAAATCCAAATCCCTAGATTAAACTAGCCACTCATGATATGAAATTCAAGACAAAAGCTAATTTAATCCAAGAACAAGATAACTAAATATAATAGAAATGAAATAGAGATCACCTAGAGTGAAGTAATCCTTCAATCCAAGCTTTGTAGTCTTCTACAATGGAGATTTATCTAATCTAAGAAATGAAAAACTAAGAAAATGGAGAAGTTCTCCAAAGGAAAAACTAAGGAAAGGGAAAACTAAATTTCTGGGAACCTCTTCTGAAAATCTATCAAAGGGGTTTAAATAGTCTCCGAAAAGGCAACCCTAATCCAAATTCGCGCAATGCAGTCTCCACGCCTGCTCACACGCGTGTGAGTCTGCGTGGGAGGCTACTGGATTATTTCCACGCACGTTCACACGCGTGTGGCCATCCTGTTGGGTCCTCCGGGGCTCCGTTCTTGCCTGGTTTGCTCTTTAAGCTCAACTTTTGCTCATATTTGCTCCCAGGGCTCCTGTTTCACCTCCTTTAGGCTAAGAGTAGCTTTTGTGTGTTGGTTAGTGATTTTCAAGCATTTATTAGCATAATTCACCATGTAAGGATGCTATAAACGTGATAAAACAACCCTAATATGAGCTTGATTTAAGGGTATCTCGGAGGCTTATCAAATTTTCCACACTTTGCTTCTTGCTTGCCCGCAAGCAAGACAATTTGCTATTCAAGCATATAAGTCTCCGAGATACTTTCTCATGTAAAACAAAGCTTTTGGAAAATCAAAATGATGGGTGTCTAAGACTGTTGAAACGGGAGAAATCATTTGTGTTATCTACAAAGGATTTTGGTCAGATGTCATCAACTCAAGAAATATTTTCGGGAAATAAAAACCTTTCGTAGATAAACAAGTAAAATAAAGGATCACACTCCTCGCAACATACGCAAGCATGCATTTCCGAGTTTTTGGTTCACCTTCTATTTAAATAGGGCCTCTAGCCGATCCCACTAGTGGGAATGATGTGCACTAGCTAATCAACTTTTCCAACCTTATACGCCAAAGCCCAATGTAAATGTAAATGAGGGTAGGGGCATGGACCACTCACCGCTTTTTGGCTTAGCGCGGTCCCTCTTTCTTCTCACTTCCTAGGATATCGTCATCGAGCCACCCGACTTCACATGGAGCTCCATGCTTTTTCGAAGACAGTGCAATGGGTACCCGAATCCTAGCGAAGCGGCTCACCTCATCTCTATTTTCTCAATTCTTGGGATCTTTTTATGTGGACAACCGACTCCAGATAAAGCTTTTTGCTTATCGAAGACTATGGTTTGAACACAACCCAACGAATTGGCTTTCCTCAATTTTTAAACTTGGTGATTGGCCTTTTGCCTTTTCGACTTCTCTCCATGTCAACCCCTCATGCCTTTTTCTATTTATGATCAAGGGATTTTTTCTTTCTATTAAGCTTACCAACAGGCTCACCTTTTGCCCCATGCCCTACCAATGTTAGTTCAATTCCGGGCCTCGCTAGTTTTATCTTTCTCAAATTAAAAAGTGCACACTCCCACTTTGAGAGATCCTTGACTAAGGTCCTACGTAAATAAGAGGTGAACACGCAAGAATATAAACTTATTTGGCTCTAAACACTCTCATGGGTGCGAAAAGTAACTTCCTCAAAGATATTTCAAGAGTAAAAATTTTTGGGTATCTAGTCAAAATTCTCTCTAGATAACACAAATAATAACTCTCTTTTCAAAACTGCAAATGCACCCGCTTATCATTCCCAAGAGCTTCAACTTTCTTATTCTAAGCATATAAGCATACAAAGCACAAAGTGCATCCTTTCCACACTTTAAAATAAACATCGTCCTCGATGTTTCCATACGATATAGGGTAAAGGAACAAACAGGGATACTGTGGATTAGACAAATAAAATATCCCTTTCCACACTTTGGAATTTACTCTGGGATATAGGGTATGCATCAAACAATCCTATTTAATATGGTAAGCTCTCACATAACACATACACAAAGCTATATAAACAAATATTTCCACACTTTAGAGATCAAAACGGGGCTTAAAATTAGAAAAGGGATAAGAGGATAAACCAAGTATGCATCCCTCTTTCCACACTTTAGCTTCCAGCATAGGCCTGCTCCCGTTATAGATTCTCTATAAGAAATGGAGACATAACATACAAAAGCGTTTTCGAAGTAATATTCAATTATTATAAGCTGATAGAAATATAAAAGCAATAAAACATAAACATAAATAATAAAGCATGTAAATAAGCAAAATTATTCAAAGTAGAAATGCGGATATTTAAAGTGCATAAAAGTAAAGTAGTTGGAATGTAAATAGCATAAAACAATAAAAGTAAAGTAAAGCGAATAAAAGAAATAAAGGTCGGAACCCCGCGCATAGGGATCCTAGTGTTCAAATGGGACCATCAATCAAAGTAACCAATGTCAAATGGGCTCAGAATCAAGTGTCAAATGTCAGGATCGAGAACGGACAAGGGAGTCATCACTGATCACCGAAGGAGGGAGGGTGGAACTGGCTATCAAATCTAGCCTCAAGCTCAGCAATTCTTCTATCCTTTTCCTCCACTGCTCTTCTCATGCGGTTAAGCTCTTCAGTGCGGACATCTTGCCTCGCAGATATGGATGTAAAGTGGCCTTCCTGCCACGTTCGCTGCTCGTGCCAGAAAGTCATCTACTCAGTATGGAGCTGCCTGTGGAAAGTCTGAGTCGTTTCCCAATCCATAGAAGTAGGGCCTTGCTCCTGTTCTGCGTTGTCCTCCTCATTCTCTTCTTCCTCATTAGTATCATCAGAAGCTTCTAAATCCAGCGCATCATCATCTCCTAACCTCAAATTCATGGCAAAGAACTCACCAACGGAGAAAGCAATCATGGTACCTTCATCCTTTTCTCCCATCAGAAGGTCTGTAAGGTCCAACCTGTGGCACAATCTTGTAACAAAAGGTCCAATGAAAACAGTTTGAACCTTAGGCTTTAGTTGGGTTTGGAGCCATTTTCTTGCTTGCACGCCCATGTTGATGCTCACTTCATTCTCCATGCACCACATATAAAACAAATCTTGTTTATAGACCTTGTTGCGATTGGTGGTTCTGCCGGAGAGATTCACTGCAAAGGCTAATCTGATAGCCTTTAAAGCATTCCTTCTGGTGAGGTTTGCCTTGAGGTTTGATAAATTGTAAGGGGCATTGTTGGTGATGCTCTTCCAATACTGAATAGCGACAGCTTCTGAATCAAAATCCTCTTTAAACTCTCTGAAATACGGCAAAGAAATGTCCACAGCGTCATGGAATCCAAGCATAACTCCTAAAGTGTTGACTGACATACTATAGTGGTTGCCAAACAATGTGAATGAAATGGACTCTCTCGCATTGTTAACTTCCTTGCGGATCTCCAATGTTGCTAAAAATTCATATGTGACGGGCGCAAACGTAGGTCCTCTCCACTCGAATAAACGGCGGAGCTGTCGGTGCCTTAGAAGTCCATTCACCTCATTCAAACAACCGAATTCTGCTAAAACATTGTCGTCGAAGCATCTGCCGACTGATAGCTGTTTCCCCTTGTAATTATCTACTGAAGTCAGTTGAATGGGTGTCAAGTGTCTTATCGACCTTGAACCACGCTCCTGGGGAGCTTGTTGAACTGCCCGCGGTCTTGCTCGCGACCTGCTGGATTCACCATGATCGTATTTGGTTTTCTTTGCAATCTCTTTTGCGCGTCCCATCCTACAAATTTTAGAAATTAACATTCATGGTAATTGGTTTTGAATATCTTTCAAATAATTCACCATTGGATCCATGTAAAATTCCTTGTTAAGATAATGGTTTTCAAACATATAGGGCTAAGAATTTTTCAAAAATTTCACCATAGTTTCCCCTATATTTTGAACAATTCTAGCCCAAGAACATCAACAATATCATTCCATTATCACACACATGCATAATTTCATCATAAGATAATTCAATTTGATAGTCAAATAAGAAGTCAACTATAAAAGTCAACTTCATCTTCTTCCCCAAATTCTAAAATTAGGGTTTGAAATTGAAAATTCAATTTGGGCAATGTAGCATGTGGAAAATCAAATTGATGGCATATAATAGTTCTACAACAAGTTTACACATCAATTCAAACATCAATTTCATAATTTGAACAAGAAATTTAACAAACCTATTTGTTCATCAATGGTGTTCACACTTAAAGCTCAAAAATACATGTCAATCCATCAATGCAATCATAAAAAATGAAAGAAAACATCAAAGGATAGTTCTATGAAGCATTATAAACCAATTTAAACATATAAATCATTCAAAATCATGCAAGGTAATGTAGAACAAAATTTCACATTCAAGCTCTTCCAAACTCATGGATATTCAAGAATAAATAGTTAAAAGATGAGAAATTACCTTGATGTTGATGTTTTAACCCTTCTTGAAGGTAAAAATAGGATATGTGTTCAAACCTTGAGTATGGATTCTTCCTTGCGTGGAGAAGAGAAGAAAAATAGGTTTTGGGAGCAAAAATGGCGTGGAAGGCCGAAGGGGGGGGGGGGTTTAATTCGTGGGGATGCCTTCACGCCGGCAACACGCGTGTGTGCGTGCGTGGGAGCTTACTGCCTCGCTCCCACGCACGGCTACACGTGTGTGAGCGTGCGTGGGGGCTTACTGCCTCGCTCCCACGCACGGCTACACACGTGTGATCCTGCGTGTCAGCCCGGTGTGCTGTTTTCTTACGGTTTTGGTCTTTCCCTTCATAAAAAAGAACTTTTAAAAACAATTTATTGAAACCTTGGGTTGCCTCCCAAGTAGCGCCACAGTTTACGTCATTGGCTAGACGCATTATACCTCATTCAAGAATCAACCATACTCCTTGGTAGTGGGTAGGAAGCATTTTGGTACCCACGTATTCTTCCATGTAAGTTTATCATTCTTCCATTTCGGTTTTGGTTTCATTTTCGTTTTGGTCATCGCCCTTACATCTTCATTAGTTCCTTCTTTCACTATTTCCTTTTCATCATTAGTGGTTTGTCCATCAAATCTCAGGGTTCACCTGAACTCACATCTATGCGTGCACGACACGTAGCCAAAAATGGTCTTCCAAGAATTAAGGATCCATGGGGCTCATTATCAACCATCTTGCAAACAACAAAGTCGACAGGCACAAGAAATATTCCTATTCTTACTAAAACATCTTCCGCTAAGCCTTCAGGATACCGTGTGGTTCCGTAAGCTAAACATAGAGTCAGCCTCGTTAGTTTCAAGCATGGTAAGTTCAATTTATCAAAAAGATTTGAAGACATGACATTGATAGAAGCTCCAAGATCGGCAAGAGCATTTTGAGGTTCCATGTTCTGTAGAGAACAAGGAATAACAAAGCTCCAGGGTCGCCCTTCTTTCTGGGGTAACCCTCAGTCAAACAAGCCGATGATTCTTGTCTTAAGCAAGTAAAATTATCACTATTGTCATTCTCAAATAACTCACGACATTCTTTGTTATTGAAAAATTTTTAGATAAAAGCATTAATTGTACCTTCTCGTGCCGCTTCTTTTTCTTTTGAACTTTTGATTTTGTCTCGTGGTGGCTCCTTTTCTTTTGGGCATACTTCCGAAGTGGTTTTCTCCTTGCTTTCCTTCATTGAGATTGTACACGAACCGCTCGCATTCTTTAATTCGAGATTGGGACTACAAGAGGTAGTCTCGTTTCTCTTGTCTTCTACCTTACATTGGCATATTCCGCAGATAGCATCCATTGGATCACACTTTTCATGTTTTTCTTCCTTGGCATCAATAGCATTGACTCTCTCTTTTGGATTGTTCTCAGTATTACTCGGGAGTTGTCCGTAGTGTCTCTCAGACATCATCTTAAACATTTGAGAGATTTGATTTTCAATTGTCTTCAGTGTAGCTTTAGACTCTTGTCTAAGACTAGAAATCTCTTGTCGAATCTCTTGAGTAATCTCTTGTTTTAGATTTGCTCGATCATTTTTGAGTTCCATGATCGTCCTTGTAAGTCTTTCATCTACTTCACGGATGTCATCCCTTCTCTGTTGAGTAAAGTCAAGTTGAGAGTTGTATTGTGGCCCGAACTGGGTCATTTGATTTCCATTTCCTTGGTTTTGATTGTACATCAGTCTATTCTTATCATTTTGTCCATATGCAGACTTGTTTCCATTGTTGTATTGTCCTCTCGCTTGATATCCATCATTGTTGCTATTGTTCCAACCCTCTCCCTGTTTCCAATTGTTGTTTGATCTCTGGTTTTGTCCATAAGCATTGAAGTTGGAGTTCCTTTGGTAATCTACCGCCTCAACTTGCTTAGATGCAGGCGGAGAAGTGCAAATATTAGTATCATGAGGTCCTCCACAGATGTTACAGTAGAGTGCCAAAGCCATACAAGGCTTGGGTTTTCCTTCCATTTTTTCTACCATAGCCTTTAGCTTTTTGATTTCGTGATTCATTGGTTCTATTTTTGCCTTGCTCACCACACGATTATCGACTTCATATATGCCTCCATGCTCTCCTCGTCGGTCATACCAACAAGATGTATTCTTAGATATTCTCTCAATTAGTTCTTCAGCCTCTGGCAAAGCTAGGGAGACAAAGGCACCGCTGGAGGATGAGTCAAGCAACATCTTTCCTTCATCTGTTAGCCCTCCATAGAATGAGCTAATCATGTCCCATGGGTGCATCAGATCTTGCGGGCATTGTCGTTTAAGAACCTTGAATCATCGCCAAGCCTCTCCTAGACTCACAAGCCTTCCTTGCTTGAATTCCTATATTAGCCTTCTAATCCTCATAGTTTTGTTAATGGGAAAGAACTCGTTCATGAATTCATGATGCAGCTGCTGCCATGATCTGAAATGATTGTCGTCTTGGCTTTCCAACCATCGTGCTGCCTCTCCTATAACTGAGAATGGGAATAATTTAAGTCGAACTATCTCTTCAGTAACGCCTTCTTGTATGTACATCCCACATGCTCGTATGAACCTTGTGATGTGTGCATTGGGATCTTCAGATGGTAATCCCGAATATTGACTGTTCTGAACCAGTGTGAGAATAGTTGGATGCACGTGAAAGTTGACGTTTTCCATTGGCGGTACATAGATCGAGTTGTGCATGTTGAAATCAGGAGTCATGTAATCTGCAATTGATCTTTGTGGTTCTTGAGGATTTCCATAGTATTCTTCTTCACGAATGTTCTCTTGATTGTTTGCTCTGTTAGCTTGTGGTTCTTCATGGTTAATCGGTGCTTGTGGAACGATTGGAACTGGGGGTGGATTTGGTACAGAAGTCAAAAGATATTTATGTTAAAACGGAAAGTCAGTGACTCCCCGAGTGTCGGTCTCGAAGGAGGGACATGGAGGTGTGTCAAGTGTTTGGAAGTTTACTTGATTGGGTCATGCATGGGATTCGAGTGTGGTGAATGGTGGATTGTTTGTAAGAGGAGTTCATTAGGTTTGGTTTGAGTGCAAGAGAGTAGTAAAGTAAAAGAGTTTTGCAAATAAGTAAAAAGGGTAGGGATTGGATAGTGTTCATGGATGTTGCATCTTAGTGTGACTAAGGTAATGGATAGATAATGCTAGGATGTTGGCTATTCAAGAGTGTGTTGTCTTAGTCCTTTTCCACCTTTGTGTACTAAGGCTTCTTTGACTTAGGAATGCCTTCAAGCATCCAAAGCTCTAAGAGGAATTTTATCAAACACATAAGCTACACACTATCCTACTATTCTTAAGAAGTCCATAGGAACTATGATTGTATCAAGCTTCAAATCCTAACTCTAATCAAAGACATGAAAGAGTCAAGAGCTCAATCTCTCATCTAGATTGGCCAAATCCAAACAAGATCTCATCAAAACAACAATCAATAGACAAGAATAGATAATCCAACAACATAAGCATATAAATCCAAGATGTAGAGATAAGATCATCACACTAGCAACATTCAATCACACAATCCAAATCCCTAGATTAAACTAGCCACTCATGATATGAAATTCAAGACAAAAGCTAATTTAATCCAAGAACAAGATAACTAAATATAATAGAAATGGAATAGAGATCACCTAGAGTGAAGTAATCCTTCAATCCAAGCTATGTAGTCTTCTACAATGGAGATTTATCTAATCTAAGAAATGAAAAACTAAGAAAATGGAGAAAGTTCTCCAAAGGAAAAACTAAGGAAAGGGAAAACTAAATTTCTGGGAACCTCTTCTGAAAATCTATCAAAGGGGTTTAAATAGTCTCCGTAAAGGCAACCCTAATCCAAATTCGCACAATGCAGTCTCCACGCCTGCTCACACGCGTGTGAGTGTGCGTGGGAGGCTACTGGATTATTTCCACGCACGTTCACACGCGTGTGGCCATCCTGTTGGGTCCTCCGGGGATCCGTTCTTGCCTGGTTCGCTCTTTAAGCTCAACTTTTGCTCCTTTTTGCTCCCGGGGCTCTTGTTTCACCTCCTTTAGGCTAAAAGTAGCTTTTGTGTGTTGGTTAGTGATTTTCAAGCATTTATGAGCATAATTCACCATGTAAGGATGCTATAAACGTGATAAAACACCCTAATATGAGCTTGATTTAAGGGTATCTCAGAGGCTTATCACGTCCTCTGTCCCTACACCCATGCATTCTCTATCCATTGCGCATCGTTACATTAGTATCAAACAAACTCATACAAATTATTTGTTTTGGCGTACTCAAATCATTCCTTTAATTTCCTACATGGACATGACCTCATGGGATTTCTTGATGGAACTTCACCATGTCAGAGTGTTACCATATCCTTTGGCAACGCCAGCACCGTCCCTCAGCCAAACCTGACCTATGCAGCATGGGTGCGTCACGATCAAGCCCTCATGTCCATGATTATTTCCCCACTTTCCAAGGAGGTATTACCTTTAGAAATGGGTCATCGTACGTCAAGAGAAGTATGGGACTCCATCGAGTAGTCTCTGGTTTTCATGTCGCGAGCTCGTTTCCCTCCATCTCCTCGGCCAGTTGTAGTTTCTCCGGCAAGGGGACCCTTCGGTTGTCGATTACATAGGGAGAGCTCGGGTGATTCTTGAAAACCTCGCACTCGCCGAAAGACCAGTAGCGCTGGATGAACAGAATTTGTATGTTTTTAAGGCTATTCGATCAAAATTTTGAATGCTCACAGCGTCACGGGCGGTTCGTGGTTAGCCTGTAACGCTTCAAGAATTAGTTGACTTCTTAGGGGCCCAAGAATTTATTGCCACCAACGAACTTGCAGTAGCTGTTGGTGGTTCTCTTGTTTCGCCGACGCCTTTTACTATCCAGCGAGAAGGGCAGTTTTGGCTTGGACATGGAGGCGAGTACTTGATAAGCGCCAAGAATAGTCGAGTTTAGGGTCAGTTTAAGGACATTAATGTTCGGTTCTGCACCCATTTGTAATCATTTCCTGCGCAATAAGACTCTGATGTGATCAAAACTGTAAACTCTGCTTTATATTTTGTTTCAAAGTCATTCTCACAAGACAGAACAGGACCCGAGGCCAAAACAAGGAACAAATGAAGAAGCAAGTTGGCAGAGGATGATCCACGCCTCTCCCACACGCGGAGTTGGCATGGAACATTTCCAGTAGGGTTCCACGCCAGGCCTCCACGTGTGGAGCTGGCATGGGCGGGTTCATTAAGGGCAATTTTGAGATTTGACTTTTGGAGGACTATTTAAACCCTTCCCCTGCATTTTTGAGGGGATCCCCAATTTTAGTTTAGATCTGATTTTGATTGTTCTCTTCCCTTTGGCGGAAATTCCCCACAATCCCTAGAGTTAGATTTCAAAGTTAGGGATAGATCTAGCTAGAATGGTGCAATGGAAATGAGAATGTAATAGATCTCTTAGATTGATTAGGTATCTCTACTCTACTCTTGCTTTTGTTAATTGCATTGCTATTTCCATTTGATTCCCTTGTTATTTTCTATTGCTTTGTTCTTTGATTTGAATGATGCTTGTGTAGATTAGTTGAGGGGATTGATTGCCCCATATTAGCTCTTGTGATTGATGAGTTGAAATTCTTCCATTTGATTGTGAAAATGATTAAGTAGGGTGCTAGTCTTGTGTGGTTGATATTCTTCATGATTTGCTTCTATTTTCGGCCGGGGTAGATAGTAGATTTAGTGATTGCATGATAGCGGGTCCTCACGAGTCCAAATCATCTACATCCCCGCCCTCTATCCGGAAGGATGGGGCCTGGGAGGAGTGGTAGACCACATATTCAACGAAATGCCCCATTCGAATGAGGACTTGGGAGTCCGAGTGTGACGCCACTCGGTGATAGTACCGTGGGCTCCCGTGATTATGCCCGAAACTCATTGTCTACAATCACCATAGTGCGATCAATTGCATAGGTTAATTAAGGCATTCAACTCCTTGTTCTTTTGAACCGTTTTCTTTAGATTCACTCGTGAAAATCCTTTACCTATGATTCAATCGTGTCCTAGTAATCCTAGCAACTCTTATCTCTTAACCTCCTAAATACCAATGCATAATTCGATTCCAATTTGTCATCCTTGAGAACACGACACTCGGGAACTTCTTTCTCGTTTTAACACCTTCATTCCACCACCACTAAATTGCCCCTTTCAAAATGGCACCGTTGCCGGGGATGGCAAACGGTTTTTGAATTGTGTTTTGACATTTTGGAAGTTGATTGTTAAGAGTTCTTGAATTGCTTTCTTTTGTTTGTTTTTTTTTTCTTAATTTTGTTGTTTGATTGAAGAAGTGAGCACAATTGTCTTTGAATATCGTGTGGCTTACTTTCAACTACTTTTAGTTGCAAAGATTTGTTGTTAGCTAAGCTTTGTGTAGATAATTTTTGTTGAAAATCAATTGAAAGCTTGCCAATGAATGCCTATATGAATCCCTATGGTTATCCACACCATGGAGGACAATCTTGGAGAGATTTTCCACCCCAACCATATCCCTATTACCCCCATTCTACCTATGCTCACCCTCCACCACCATATCACTACTCACCACCTCTATATCCTTATCCATTTTCATACTACACCCATGAACCATATCATTATTCCACCTCTTATATGCCTAGCCATCATCCACCACCATATACACGCCAACATTCACCTTGTCAAGAAGTATTCCCTCCGCAATCCCCTATGCTTCAGCCTTCAAGAGGATTCGTTGAGCTTTAAAGATTTATTCCTAAGTGTGGATAGTAAGCTTGTTCAAATGATGAAAAAAACTATTCCAAGTTATACTCACGAGCCATATCCATTCTCCAATTCCCACCTAAACGCCTACTACCCACCTCCATCACAATTTAATGAAGGAAACAGTGCTTCACACCTCTATGAGACACCGCCCTCCACCCAATATTTTACCCCCACTAGTCCTTGTGATTACTTCCCACCGGCCAAGGATGAGATTAAGACCTTAAAAGAAAAGATACACTACTACAGAAATCACATACAACGTCGGCTAAGTAATTAGCCGACGTTATATGTTACGTAAAACCTTTAACGTCGGTTTTCAAGACATAACCGACGTGTAAAGTCTCAACCTAATACTACTACGCGATACGACGTCAGCTAGCTGGGTTGCCGATGTCGTATCACAGTTTTACACCGGCGACGGGTGATACGACGACGGCTACATCTTTAGCCATCGTCGTATCTCCTAACGGACTACGCCCGCGCACAATACGACGTTAGCTAGGAAGTAGCCGACGTCGTATTGTGCCGGATTGACTTATAACGTCGGTTATGTCAAATAACCGACGTGGAAGGGTTTAATAAATCCAACCCGTCTCCCCCAAATTAACATTCGGATGTTCAATCCCTAATAAAACAAAACCAAAATACGTCGTCCAAGCTGTCGCCCCCATCCATAATCCAAGCCGTCGCCTCCCATCCCCGTCGCCCACCCATCCCCGCAAAGCGCCTCCGCCGCTGCAAGCCGATCAGAAGTCGACCTCGTGGCCGACCGCCGAGAGTGGTGACCTCGTGGCGAAGATTCGGTCGATCGAGGCCGATGAGTCGTTGACGGAGAAGGAGAAGGCGAAGAGGAGACAAGAGCTGCTTAGCGGGAAAGCTAATCAGAAGGAGAAGGAAAAGGAAGAGGAAGGGGGATTCGATGTGTTATCCGTGCTTGGAGAGAGCATCAAATGCTCGTTCTGTATGCAGCTTCCGGATAGGCCTGTTACGGTATGGTTGCTCTTCCCCTCGGGTTTCTTCTCTTATCGCATGTAGACATATATATGATACTGTTATTTGCTAATCTCTTGATAAAATCAGTGATTATAGAGCATTATGTTTCATTTGCATTCCAAGATCCAACATAAATGTGTATACGACCTTGAACCTGTTTGAGAAAAGTATATGCATGATACAGTGATTTGACTTGACTGGAAAATGCTTGGAGTTTATTTACTTTAGTTATAATTATGTATTTTTGTCTAAAAACGTTACAAGGATTCTACTTTGTTATTTCCTTTTTTCTTGTGGATGGGGGAGGGTATCTTTCTGGATAGTCTTCATGATCCGCATAAATTCGTGAAAGCATCCATGCATCCATGTTTAATCACTCATTTTCGGCATCAATGGTCAATCTCCTTGACGGCATTCAGAGTTTTACATTGCAAGATGTACCAAGTAAAAACCTTTGACTTCTGTCTGGATCGTTCTAATATATGTAATGGGTTTGCTGAGTGATTGTAACAGATGTCAACAAATATCCTTGTAGTCCTATGTCTGCCCTGCTGTTTTGGAATAGTTTTCATGGATGACTTCCTGAAAGCATCTATACCCTAACCATGAGTCCATGCTTTACCAGTGACTTTCAGCCCCAATGGGCAGCCCCTTTCCTGCATTCAAAGTTATACCATACAAATTGCACCAAATGTAAACCCATTCTTATCTGTAATGGGCCTGGGGAGTTATCCTAACAGATGAATAGCCTTATACTGCTGTATTTTCCATGCCATTTTGTTTGGTTTATCTGCAGTAAATAAGTTTTCATGGAGGAGTTGGTCAACAACAAAAGGTAGGTAGTCTTTTTGTGGACTCCCAGAGTCAGTTATTTTTACGGACAAAATGGAATTACTAAGTGATCATTGCTCATTCTTTGATTTATTATTGGGAACATTTAAAAGTTCATTGCTTCAAGTTGCTATTGATCTTGTGATGTTTCTGTTAGAATGTTTCAGACTCCTTGTGGGCACAATTTCTGTCAGAAGTGCTTCCAGAAATGGATTGGCCAAGGTAAGAGAACTTGTGCAAAATGCCGCCGCAAATTTCCCCCAGATATGGTGAATCAGCCACGCATTAACTCAACCCTTGTAGCTGCCATTAGGATGGCCAAGGTATCACGAACTATTGCCACTAGAGTGCCTCAGTCAGTCTACCATTATATATGTAATCAAGATCGCCCAGATAATCCATTTACCACAGATAGGGCAAAGAAAAATGGGATGGCAAATGCTAGCAGTGGGAGGACATTTGTTACTGTTCCTAAGGATCATTTTGGGCCTATTCCAGCAGAGAATGACCCAGAAAGAAATCAAGGTGTGTTAGTTGGAGAGTCTTGGAAGTTTCGTGTGGAATGCTGCCAGTGGGGTATTCATCGTCCCCCTGTTGCTAGAATTGCTGGGCAATCAAAGTATGGTTCTCAATCAGTTGTACTATCTGGAGGCTATGAGGACAATGAAGACCATGGAGAATGGTTCTTGTACACGGGAAGGCCAGTTTTATGTGACTACTACACTTCACTTGTATGTTTTCGACTTGACCTTCAGTAATTACCATTCAGCTTATGATGTCAACATTATTTAATTTAATTGGTATAATATTGCAAATTGTTGAGTGTTATGCTATATACTCAACCAATTAGGGAATGAATACTTTGTTATATTCCTGAGTTGTAGAAAGTAAGGGAACAAACATTCAAACTATTTTTTACCCTCTTTGATTTTTACATGTGGGATCATTTATTGGTTGTTTTCATTCTAGTTTAATATCATTTGTTACACGTATTATATCTTGTCTGAAATTGAATTGGTAAGTATTTTATACATTTGTAAAACTACATATATTTCATAGTTTTTAATTAAATGAATTCTTAATTGTATTATAATTCAAATATATAGTGTGCCAAACAAGTTGGAGCTACCGAATGCGGGTATTATGTGATGAAGTACATGTTTGAAATTCTGTCCAAAGAAGCATACGAAGGAATGGATAAGGCAAGTAATTTGAGAAAATACATTTCTCATTCAAATTTTAAAAATACTAGATTAAATTAGCTTACTAATTATTATTTATTACTTTTCAAAATTATTACAGATAGTGGAGAGAGTTGGTTCATTGAGCTACAATCAACAAGAGATTGATGAAATTAGAGACACATGGGCGCCAAGTACTTCATTGATGAATGGATTAATACATTGCATTAGCTAGTATGTGAAATAGTAATGTGATGTATTGCTTTTATTAATTTTGATATTATAAATATAAATCGTACAGGTTTTGAATGTGATTGTGATTACTATATATATTTGAGCAGGTTTTGGGTGTAAATAGAAAAATAAAATTAATATTTAAAAACAAAAAAAATTACCCTACAACGTCGGCTAGTCTTATTAGCCGACGTTGTAGGGTAATTTTTTTGGTTTAATATTACCTACAACGTCGGCTATTTGTAAATAGCCGACGTTGTAGGGTACCTACGACGTCGGCTATTTGTAATTAGCCGACGTTGTAGGGTATCTTAGTAGCTTTCAAATTACCTACAACGTCGGCTATTTGTAAATAGCCGACGTTGTAGGGTACCTACGACGTCGGCTATTTGTAATTAGCCGACGTTGTAGGGTATTTTAGTAGCTTTCAAATTACCTACAACGTCAGCTATTTGTAATTAGCCGACATTGTAGGGTACCTACGACGTCGGCTATTTGTAATTAGCCGACGTTGTAGGGTATTTTAGTAGCTTTCAAATTACCTACAACGTCGGCTATTTGTAATTAGCCGACGTTGTAGGGTATTTTAGTAGCTTTCAAATTACCTACAACGTCGGCTATTTGTAATTAGCCGACGTTGTAGGGTATTTTAGTAGCTTTCAAATTACCTACAACGTCGGCTAAAAGTTAGCCGACGTTGTATGTGTACCTTACAACGTCGACTAACTTTTAGCCGACGTTGTATGTGTACACTTACAACGTCGGCCAGATCAACGTCGGCTTTTAGCCGACGTTAAAGGGTCTACTTAGCCGACGTTAAAAGCCGTCTGTGTAGTAGTGATAGAAGCATTCACACAGATGGCCAAGGAGGACACAACTAATTTAAAAGCCGAAATCAAGAGCGAATTGAAAGATTATCTTGCTACCCTCCGAGAGGAAGGTCTTCCATTGGAAGAGATTGAAACTAAAATGCTATCTATGATGGAGGAGCTCATGAAAACCCCATCACAGGTTAATTACCTACTTGAAGAGGATCTCCTGATGTTGGAAGCCAATTCAAGGGTTGTACATGAGGTTGAAAAAGAACAAAATGATTGGGAAGAGATGGGTGTTGGAGAGAAAGTGGAGTATGATGCCCTAGTGCTTGAAGAAGTTCCAATTTTCGAATTGAAAAACCAAAAGGGGGTATATATGGAGAGTGAGGATGAGGACATTGAGGTAATGTGAGAAGATGAAGAGTTGAAATGCGGTAACATTCTTGCTCTTTCTTGTGTCAATATTCTTACAAATTCTTGTGCTCAACTTTGCATTGAAAACATTCTTGACACTTGTGTGGTTGACTCCCCTTTAAATTGCAATGATGATCTTAATGTGTTTGATAACACTTGTTTTTATTTCCAGGAGGATGATTCCATAGAAGTTGGTAATGATGATTTGATAGATACTTGCGAGGATTCTCTTTTATTTGACGATGATTATGTTTGTTTCAACTTTTGAGATGAAGAATCCTTAGACTTGTTTGACTATGAGTTGTTGAGTGAAGGGGATGATGTTTCATTTTACTCTTGTGAAGATGAGGGTGATTCTTTGAGAGGAATAGTGGATTGGGAGCTTGAGAGGAGTGAGTGTGACGAGGAGATGGTGCGAAATGAAGGGATTTTCACTTTTGACATAACTGAGAGAGTTGAGCGGGGTGAGGTTACCGAGTTTGAAAAGAAGGAAGGGAGAAAAGAGATGTGGTACCAAAAGTGTGCTAAAAACGAAAAGATTCTTTGGGGTAAAGGATAGAAGAAGGAGACAAGAGAAGCGCATACCATCCTAGAAATGTTATGGATGGTGTGTAAAGTTAAGTGTTTTTCAATTATGCAAAGTGTTCTTCCCTTATGTGATTTTGAATTCAAGAACGTCCTGAACCTTCGGGCGTTCCTTGAAGCGAAAATTCATGGGACGCTTGGGAAGGTCCCGAAATCGGTTTGCTTCAAAGGATAGGGCACACCGCGTCTAGCCAAAGACGTTAAATGTGGCGCGCTTGGGAGGCATTCCCAACGTTATCTTTTAGATATTCGAACTTTTATTCTTATTTTTTGTCTTGTTTTCTTTTTATTATTAGTAATTTTTGTTTTTTCGTATAGCCACGTTTGAGCTAACAACGCAGGTTATGCAATTGGGAGCCATGTTTTGACCACAAATCACCAACAAGTCATCAACAATAGCAAATGAGGCGAAGACAACCAAAGTGGAACTCACTAGACAAGTCCACGTCATCTCCACGCATGGAGATGGCGTGGATCATGTCCAGTAAGGTTCCACGCCGCCCCTCTACGCGTGGAGCCGGCGTGGAATGAAACCAGTATGTGTCTACACCGGAACTCCACGTGTGGAGGTGGCGTGGACGAGTACCAGATGGGGTGCGGAAATGTTGCGAAAAAGTGCTTAAATACCCCCCTTCTCCATTTTAACTCATTCCACAAACTAAAAACTCCCCCAAGGTAAAAAGTAATCCATTTTAGAGCTTCAATCTTGCTAGAATACAAGTCCATTACACATCCAAGGTCACTTCAAGAGGTAATCTTCATATCTCCATGCTACATTTGGTCCATATGGTAGATTTTTGCTTTGTTGTTGTTTCTCCATGAACCTACATTGTATTGTACTCTTCCATGACCTACATTGCTTTAGAATGGTATCTATGTTGAGATTAAGCTTTCCTTGCTACTACATTGTGAAAATTTTGAGATTGTGTGAGCTCATTTGTGCTAAAATGGTGAACCCTAGGTGTGAATTTTGGGATTTCTTGCTTGGTTAGATAAAATGTGAAATTGGAAGTATGTGAAAAGTATAATAATGTTTTATTGCTTCATTGATGCTACATTGTTGATTCCACATATACATTTGTTGTTTTGGAGCTCACTTGCTCACTTCATTCTTCAACCTCAAGTAGTCTTTAGGAAGAAGATGAAGTTGAATTTTGAATTCAAATTGTTTCAATTGTGTGATTGAAATTGCTTTGCTATTGTTGAATGTTGAATTTGGCAATTTATTGAGAAATTTGAAAGGAGATGGAAAACACAAAGATGAAAGTGTGAGGATCTTGAATTTGTTATAATGGAATTCATGATGATAAGATTTTGACTTGAAGTCTGAAAATATTTCCTTGTATTATGTTGCAATTGTTGATTGTTTTATAGGAAATTTCTTCCTAAGAATCCTCCACACAACAAAGGGAAATGCGGGAGAGAAAGGGTAAAGCCCCGATGGAAGAACCCAGTGTGCACATGCCTAAGGAGGAGACTGACAGTGACAGTGGCCGATACCGGGACATTGTCATGACTTCAAAAATGAGGCAACGTTTCATACACTTTTCTAAACTCCCTGTCACCATATGGAACTTCATTGACTTATCCGCCCTTAACTCTTTCCATTGCAAACATGCGGTGGCGTGTCTCATCCACCAACCATATTGGAGCAAAATCTTTGGATGGCGTCACCCGACATATGCTCCAGTAGCCCACGAGTTTGTGGCTAGCTTGGAAGTCACAGGAAAAAGCGGCAATTTAAAAAGCCAAAAATTCGATTTTCTATCTTCAATGATGACCATCACATTTCGGTCAACACATTGGGTGTACTTCTAGGGTTTTATGATAGAGAAGACCAACCGAGGCTGTGGTACATGAGATTTTCGTGGGACTTTGGGGACCTTGAAACTCCAAAGTGGTATTGGAGGTCCATCGCAAAACCAGGAATTGAATGGAGTGGCTCAAGAGTTCTTCATAATCAAATCCGAAGGGATGATCTCCGAGTGGTGTGACTGTAACACCCCGTAAATTCGTTTAAGCCTTGAGACCGGTAATCGTTTCCGCCGGGCGATTTATTTGATTTAATTGGGCTTAGTCTTTCCAATTGATATGAATATATATATATATATATATATATATATATTTCTTGAACCCGGAATTAATTATTTTATTCAAAAGCCCAATTCTTGATTTAATTTTTGTAAGGGATTTATTCTAATTTGGATCCTTACAATTCTTATAAGTAAGAGTATTTTTATAATGACCCAATTCTTTATGCTAGTATATATATATTGTCTCTAAGACATTTAATTCCTAATATTATGGGCTTTCTCCTTATTCTATGTATTCATTTATTTAAGAGATGAATCATTTGGCCCAATAATTAATCTTGTACATAGCATTGTTATATATAAAGAGTTAAGCTCATTCCTTATTAAATCTTCCACCCTAATATATACATATATGTATATATGTATTATGATATATATTCAAGACTTAGCATTATCTAGAGATTTCACTCTCTCTCTTCCCCTACTCATTCTTCACGCCATTTTCATCCTCTTCTCCTTCAAAGATTGGTCTTCATTTCATCTTCAATATTCAAGTCAAGATTGCTCTTTTAGGATTGTTAAGGCTTGGGTAAGTATCTATCTCTAGGAATATACCTTGCATCACGTTATTTTCATAATCTTTATACAAGTTATTATGTTGTTCTTTTGGAGATCTTTTGGGAAAAGATGATCAAGATGGAGGTCGTGCTTTGTGAGGTGTTTTGAGGTTTTCTTGGGTGAAGTGTGCTTCAAGAGGTAACCACTATGTCTACCAAAATCTATTTTTACACTCTCAATCTATGATATTATTTGGTGTGCTGGAATCCTGATGATTTCCTTGCTGTTAGCCTATTTATTGTTGTCTGTAAAGTCATCTTTGATGGATTATGAACTTGTGTTCTTGATCCTTTGATTATTGATGTTTATGGATGTTTATTGGTATGGATTCCATGTTTATTTGGCTTCTGGGAGTTATAATCTGAGTAATCTGATCCTATTTTTGTATTTTGATCTGAACATTTGCGTATTCTGTCTGAGTCTGTGATCTGAGGTTGGGTTTGCCCTTGCGGAGTACCCCAGCGGTATAATGTGTCCCGCTAGAGTCTTCCGTAAGTAGGCCACGGTGAGGGTTGGCGGAAGAGGGAGTTTCGCTAAGGTGATTCGCCTCCTTCTTGCGGAGGAGTGCGGCGGAGGACGGTGATCCGCTGGAGGGTTCCGTTGGTTCTGTTGGGAGTTTGTTCCAGTGAGCTATTTTGTACTCTGTTGGTTTGGTTGTTTCCCCTTTTGTTCTGAACCTTGTTAGAGTATCTTGTTGGGTATTTTACCATGTTTTTGGAATATTTATTCATCTCTCTTGGTCCATCTTTTGAATCTCTTGTGTAGTTGAATCCTTGATTATATTATCTGGGAGTTGGTTTGTGGTCATAATCTAAGATGAACACTCTGAGTGGTTGTTCTTGGGCTGAGGTTGAGGTTGGATATGGAGGGTGAATCCTTGAGTATCTTTGTGTATATGGGCACTATTTGCCTCTGTGTATATTTGGGCACGACTTGCCTTTGTGTATTTTGGGCTCTATTTGCCATTGTGTATTTGAGGACTATTTGCCTCTATGTATTCGGGCACGATTTGCCTCTGTGAATGTTTGGGCACCATTTGCCTCCGTGTATATTTTGGGCACGATTTGCCTTTGGGTATTTGGGCACCATTTGCCTTTATGATTCGGGCATTATTTGCCTCTTTGAACTGAGTTTGGATTTGATGATTGGTATGAGGATTGGTATGTTGGTTGGAGGGTAAGGATTAGTGCTTATCCTTAGGTTGAGGTCTGGTTGGTCTCTTATTTGATTCCTGAGTTGTATCATATCTCATTGGTTATTGATTATTCTTGGTTGTATTCTTGTTTGGTTGTTTCTCATGAGTATTCCATTGTATTCATGATTCGGTTGGATATTGGTATTGTTGAGAAGTCTTGGTTTATCCTTTATTCAGCGTGTTGTTGTCGAGTATCCGATTTTAAATGATGAACAGTTCGTTGGTGTATATATTCTATATGTGTGTGTAAACCTATTTACAACTTATTATATATCTATATTTCCTTGCGGGTGTGAGTGGTGGTTGCTTAGCAGTCTTTTGCTAATGGTTTCTTGTATGTTTTCCAGGAATGCTATAAGTCTAAGCGAGAGCGCGCTAGAGCTTATCTATATGAGGCAGCTTAGACATAGTTATGTTGTTTTAGACTTGTGTTTTGGGCCTGTGTGCCAATGATGAGACTATATGTACTCTTGTTTAGATTTCATATGTTTTAGACATGTTTGAGGATTTGTTATCTATGCAGTTCAGTTCTTTTGGTTAGCCTGTGCATCTAGGCCGTGCTTTTCTTACCTAGATGCACTTGTACAGAATGGATCAAAAATATAGGACAATTTACGTCCGGAGTTGAAACTCCGGACGCGTAAAGTGACGCGGTGGCATTTTTGTAATTAAAATGTCTAGTATTTAATTATTTTTTCTTTTTTTTTTTAAATATGGACCAGCTGCGTCCGAAGTTCCCAACTTCGGACGCAGCTGCTTATTTATTTATTTATTTTTTAATTTTTAATTAAAATATTTAGATCTGGATCTCAATCTCACCATCGCCACTCGACGCCCAAGTCCAAACACCATCTGCAAGCTACCAGATCTCACCAGTCCAAACACCATCTCACCCATTTCGATCTCCACTGTAAGCACCGTACGCCTCCACCGCAGCCACCAGATCTGCGCAGCCACCACCACCGTCCGCCATTTCCGCCTCCACCGCAGCCACCACCGTCCGCCATCTCCTTCTCCGCCCTCGCCGTCGCCGGTCGCATTAGGGCTTGGGATTTTTGCTGTTTTTTTTTTTTTTTTTTTGCAAATTTGTTCCAACTGATGGCTTTGTTAGTTTCTCTTCCTTTGGAATATTCTGCTTGTAGTATATGCTTTGTGATTTTCTATACAGATTGATGTTCGTACTGATTTTACTAGCCGAGAAGCAAAGGTTTGGGAAGCTAAATCCAAAGCAACTGAGAGAAACTATAAGAAAAGGAAAGAGGAAGAATTGATTTGCAAAATATGTGGAGAGTCTGGACACTTTACACAGGTGCATGTTTCTAACTGATGTTTTGTCTTCTGCATATCTGGCTTAAATTCTTCTAAAAGGATATAAACTAGTTGGGACAAATGTTGTGTGCTAGTTTTTGCTTGTTTATGTGGACTCTTTGTCTTCAGGTCTTTGATACTCCATGATACATGTTGAATTTAATAAATTGTCCTACTGATTACTGTTTCATTAAGTTGCCATTATATAGAATTAAATAGATTTATTGAACAGTGAATACTATATGAAGCCTAAGTAAATATTTCTGTTACCCATCTCAAACTTGGTGTTTTGGGAGGATTTTCTTCGTACTTGTGAATTTAAGATTTTGGTTCTAAGTTTGTTGGTTCTTCAATAATATGATTGCTTCTTGGTACCACTCTCTATTATCTAGTTGGTATGAAATGTCCCAATTTTTAGTGTTCTGTAGTTCTGTAATCCAGGGTATCATTTCTTTCCTTGAACCATGACTTGTTCAATGATACTCACATGGTTTGCGTCCGAAGTTTAGTATCCATTCTGTTTTAGAAATGAAACATGACTCATGGAAATAAAATCAAGCTTTATTTTATACATGTTATACTGCTAAAATGGCCTACTTATAGGGCTGTCCATCAACACTTGGAGCTAATTGAAAGTCTCAAGATTTTTTTGAAAGAGTGCCTGCTAGGGAAAATAATGTGAAAGCCTTGTTCACCGAGAAAGTGGTAACTCAGATTGAGAAGGATATTGGTTGCAAGATTAAAATTGAGGAGAAATTTATTATAGTCTGCGTACCTATTCAAAGAGGTACTTACTACATTTTTTTAAAGTATAATTGTCCTTAATTATTGTGGTACACTGAATACAAAATGAAAACTTTGGCAAGCTTGATGAGAGAAAACGTAGAAAAGATTTCATAATAGAAAGAAATTTGCTCTATCCAACTGAATTTGAGAAGACATTATCTCAAGAAGAGAATGATATATGGCGACGCTATGATGCCTTCATGCATTTTCATTCCCGGGAAGAGCATGAAAAACTACTTAAGGCTATAATCTTAGAGCATAGAATTCTAAAAAGAATAAAAGAATAATCTCATTGAATCCTTTTACTGATTTAGATGCCAATATGAGGCTCCTTGAGCAGAAGACACAAGCAAAAATATCTGCTTTAACAGCTGAAGCGGATTTAAAATCCCATGTTCTTGCTAGCATGCTGGTTCATTTTCAGATTTAATATTAAATATTCATTAGGCATTTCAGAAACTCAATATAACAATCATTAGAGTTTCAATTCCTCAACCTTATTTGAATTTCTGATTTAACTTCTAGTTTCTTTCTTCTTTTTTGGCTCTTCTATTTTTTCATGTGGTTCCTCCTCATGTGACGAACAGAGTTAAGGTGAGCAGTCCAGATAGTATTCCAATTGGCTCTTTTATTTTGTTTTGGTTTATGATTCCTTGGTGAGAATGGCACAGGTAAAACAAATATTTCTTTTAAGTGTCAAATTTAATATTATCATGCCTCGTTCCTTTCAGATTTTCATACTTATTTTCTGTGAATAGAAGACATCTGTAAATCATATAAAGTGAATATACTCCAATTGGAATACTGTGTTGTACATTTTGTTGCTAATAGTTTAGCGGTTTAGTTGGTTCTTATACGTTTTCAGGGCTTTAATTCCTCATAATAGTTTTAGGTGCTTTGGTTTTCTTGTTCCTTAACCAACATGCTATTTCTTGTGCCTTTGTTGAGTGATTCACTTGTTCTTCAATAGGTACAAGAATGGGTTTACATTCTAATGTGTTCTTTTAGATAGAACTTACAATTTTAGCGGTTGCTATTATGATTTTACTATGCAGCTAAACAATGCAAAGCAACGGTGAGGTAGGAATTCAAAAGGAACATGCACAAGAAAGATCCAGAGGTGATTCAAATGCACATGGAAAAGTGAGGTAACCCGCTATTGCCCTTTTCTTTATATTGTGATACATGTCAAAATTAGCAGAGCTTGTTGACAATATTGAACTTCATTGCTTCATTAATTTTCATTAGTGTAGCCATATCATATGATTGGAATAGAAATTGTACACGTAGATATTAAGAGTTGTAAATGAAACAACCTTGGACCAGCTTGTTTTAAGATTAAGTTTACCTTTGACCTCTTGTTGTCAATGAACATATTAATGAGCTGAGAAATCCCTTGTTCTGCCTTGCCAATAACACCAATTCTCATGGTTTGTGTACCATTAGCCTGCACAATCATTTATTTTTCTTCCCGCATGTTTCTGGTGGGATAAGGCAGCATTTCTATTTGCATATATTGTGTATCCCTTGAAATGAATAGTGCATTCTGTTAGTTTGATAGATGTGTGGTTTTAATTTTCCTTCAGTTTGTATTTATGCATACAGATTTACAATATTGTATTGAATGATGCTCCAATTAATTATTTATTTATAGGAAATGCATGCTAAGAGCCTGTGCGATCAACTATTGCTAAGGCTGGGAAGAAGTAGATTTATAGTATTAATGTGTCACTATTTCTGTAAAGAAAGTACTCATTGAATATTGTACAGGAAAAAAATTGTATTTATTATTATTGTCAATTTAAATTTTTATCAAATAATTTTATTTTTTTTAAATAATAATGACTATATGCGTCTGGAGCTGGGCAGTTCCAGACGCAGATAGTCTATTTAAAAAATATAAAAAATTACCAGCTGCGTGCGTCTCCGGCATATGCGTCCGGAGACTCCAGACGCAAATGCCCCTTTTTGTACTAGTGATGTGACACCCCGGGTTGGTCAACCCTACAACCGGGAGCATCACCGCCACACCTAGGTCGAACCCGGCTAACCTTTAGCGGTTCCTCCCTAGGTGCACAGGCTAATTTTCCTGACCTACACATGCTTCCCATACACCTGTAACAACTCATAACTATTTGACTCGACAACAGAGGTATAAGTTAAACATTCCAAACATATATATATATATATATATATATATATATATATATATATATATAGGTTCATAGGAGTGATAACGACATCCTTAGAACCCCAAAACATACTTTAGATATATATATATACAACCACAATGCCCAAGTTTGGCAATTGATCTACTAAGACTGCTGCAGAATATGTACACAAAAAGAGAGTTTTAGACTATCCCGACTTGACCTCCACCACCTATCAGATCATACGATACACTGGGATCTCAAACTCTCCCCAAACTAGATGTCATTCGCCCTCAAACCACTTAAGGTGATCCAAGGAGCGATCGATGACAATGACCACAGACCATTCTCCCTCGGGAGGAGTGGGATCCCAAAGATATGGGTAATGTACAATGAACTCTAGGGGGTCGCTACCCGGTAAAACTTCTATTGGGTAGTAGCCCCACCGAGCCAGATGAGCATCTATCAGAGACACAAGAGAGCTGGATGGTGAGAAGGAATCGTCAGGAGCTAGCAGAGTGTGGCCGGGTACGTAGGGGTCTTCCCCTATCATATGCTGTACATAGACTCCATATCCAAAAACTGAGCCATTATAGTTCGGTGAAGTTACCGAACTATACGACTCATTGCTGGATGACATCTGTTAAAGGGTAACAATGAAGCACCCGTTAGCACGACGGCTAAGTAACAACCCATAAGCTTCTCATTCATAGGTAAAGATGTTTTAACTTACCAATGGACTATAGCATAGAATGTCCTATTAAATGACATGCTTTCATTTTTTGTAGCATAGAATGTCCTATTAAATGACATGCTTTCATTTTTTGTAAATTACCAAAATGTAAACAAATAAGCATAAACATTTTTTGTAAATTACCAAAATGTAAACAAATAAGCATAAAATTCATCATATTCACATTACACACGCGAATTCCCACAACCATACCTGACAACTTCACGATATACCATTTCTCAACGTCAAACGTCTAGTTTCTTGGAACGATATACCATTTCTCAACGTCAAACGTCTAGTTTCTTGGAACTAGTATCGCACATCTCATCATAAACGTCTAGTTTCTTGGAACTAGTATCGCACATCTCATCATAGACGTCTAGTTTCTTGGAACTAGTATCGCACATCTCATCATAGACATTGATTCAACCATTATTTATGAAAACTCGACTTAGTTTCATTTCAAAGTATGAGGCCTTATAGGAAATGTTGAATATTCCTTGTCGGTTGACCGAATGAACCTGGAACTTGGGCTTGCGGTCATTACCCAAATTCTCTTCTCGGTCCCTTGGACGAAGGTTCATTAGAATGGCCCCTAGTGTGGCCCCGCCTAGGTCCATTAAAATGACACCAACCCGGAGACGACAGAGTCAATACGCTTAAGTGTGCACACCCCCACAGTCTAGCCATACATGAGTGACGTAGAGACTCGGCGAATAGACTTCGCCAAAGTACGAATACAACCGTACATATTACATTGACAACCTTCGGTAATTATAGCCCGAGGTAAAACAAGACAACAAGGTCCTCGTAACTTCTGAAACTAAGGTTTTATTCCTTTTAAACATTCACTACTCTTGTTCCGACAATACGCTCAACTTTCCTACTTATACACTCATTAACATATGTATTCAACACGTGGTACATAATTCCACATATCACGACAACAACCAACATGGCATGATTACACTATCAAATTCTTTTCTATGCTCACAACGCACTTTATTACTCATTCACGTTCACAACACATAGTTCACATACACTACCTATACCTATCACATATAATATTATCATACCTATACACATATATATATAATATATATAATATACAACATAATATATATATATGTTACGGTATATATATATATAGTATATATATAATATGTATCTTACACACACATATATATATATTATACCACATAACACACACGTAATATATATATATATATATATCACACACACAATATACATAACACACACACAATTAATTATATATATGATACACACCTATGTAATATATATACACAACACACACACACGTAATATATATATAACACACATACATGTAATATATATACCTAACACACACACACGATTAATATATATATAATACACTCTCACACGTACACAATATCTATGTATATATATATCATGCTACACACACACAACATATACATATATACACATATTACTCCTAATTTATGTGTACAACATGTCCAATACACAAAATATTCACAAATTACACACAACTACATGGATTGGAAATTAATTCACCAATTACCTACTTTGAGTAGCTATAATTCCAACTTGAGGGGTAACTTACCTCAATCTCACTACGAACACAAGAAATTCGAAGATTGAAGCTCGGGATTCAACCTTTGCTCTTAAAATCCTAACATAGAGCACAATAATACAAATATGATTCAACAAAATTCTACACAAAACTATGAACTAGGAGTAAAAATATAACTTTTAACCGATTAAATATAAATTTTACCGAACAAATCGCGATCAAAGCTTGAAACTTGCTTCTCTCTCTCTCTCTCTCTCTCTCTCTCTCTCTCTCTCTCTCTCTCTCTCTCTCTCACGAACTGGAAATGGGAAGGAATGAAGAAATGAAATTCTTCTTTCATCACACATATATATATATACGTAATATTATATACATAATAATAATAATAATAATAATAATAATAATAATAACAATAGTAATAAAATATGGATGATTATCCACAATTGTAAATATAATAATAATATATATGGATACTTATCCATCCAAATCTATATAATAATAATATTACTAATAATAATAATAGAATATGGATGAATCTTATCTCATAAGCTTGGTACCAAAAATATTAATATTAATATTTTTGCACAAAATAATCCTTTGAGATAAAAATTTTACAATAGGTTAATTTCAAACAACATCTGGACCCCTTTTAAAACAATAACTTGATTCGAAATACGTTGGTCCAGAGTTCGCGAAACAACCTTTGTTTTGAAAGGTACATAATTATAACGAAATATTCTTGAAAATGTTTGGATTTAATAATAAATCCGAGATAATCTTAATAAAAAGAAATTTTTGGGTTTAAAATTTCGGGGTATTACAAGTGATGTGGCATGATACCCCTTTAGGTTATAAATCGCTTCCGCTATGTATGTTTGATAGTTGAGATAGGCAGCTTTTGCATTAAAGTTTAGCTATCTCGGCTTGTGAAAAGTTGGGGTGTCACAGTTGGTATCAGAGCCTATGTTGAGGTATGAGTAGAGATCCTAGTGTTTGAATACTTGAGACTCTAGGACTTGATCAGTAGGAAATAAGATGTTTGAGAATCCTAGGATGTGTGAATTCTAGGAATCGCGGTGAGGACACGCCTTATCTGTTTATATTATTTTTGCCTTGTTAACCTTGTTGTTTGCAGCTTGAGGGCGCGTCTTCCCGGTAAGTCTTAATCGCTTTTAGATAAGTCGCTTCGTTTTAGTTTTGCCTATGAGCCTGCTTTAGATTACGAATAAGTAGTTAGTTGATACGAAATGATGGATATCACCGTATGCGTCTAAGCAATCAGAAGATTGGTGGCTCGTTGAAGAAGATTAACCTACTCACGGCTTGAAGTCATCAACAGCAGTCTACGTTCCCCGAAACTGGCGTCTTCGCGCGTGTAGCATCGTTTGCAAGATTCTCGCTAACCTCAAGACTTGAAGAACAAGTTCGTGCAGCTTAAGTTCGTTGCAAGACGAAGAAAACGATAGGAACTCGAAGACTGAAGACCCGAAGACCCTCGGTTATGAGGGAACGCCAAAAGCGGACGTGGACACACCAAGAAAGAGTTAAAGCACGCCAAGTAGGAGCTTTCAGATTGGCCATGAAGAGTCTCGTGCAAGCTAAGCTTAGTAACAATGAAGCCTTAAGAACTATAATTCGAGGTCGTAATTCGCAGACCTTAAGGTAGTTCTACCTACCTCTAAAGCGGCAATAAAGGAACGAGTTAGAAGTTGCAACCTTCAAAGCAAAGAAGACTAAGTCAAGTAGAAAGGAAAACTTGGAAGCTTAAGATCCCCGAAGATAAGAAGAAACGCCATTATCAAGTTGTCCGATCTCATGAAATGCAAAGGCACTACGAAGTGAATTGCGAAATAAAGACCTCGAGTAATCTATTCGGTGTACCTTGGGGAGTAACTCCTTGTGCAAGAGCTTAAGGAAGGAGCCTCGGTGGCAAGAAAGAAAAAATGGGTAGCTAAGCAAGCTAGTGGAAGACCGAATCGTCAAAAGATCAAGTTCAATAGAAGTAAGCCTAAAGGCTAGCTCAATCCAAGAGGTTGATCATAAGAGAAGTTTAGCTTATATACCCTGCGTTTAGAAGGTACCTTTGATCGCGCTAAACGCAAAGATTAAAGTTAAGAGTTGCATTCCACTACCCCGGATGACTGACAAGAAGAACCAATGAAGAGTGGAAAAACAAGTTGATATGTGTTCGCGCTATCGACCTGCAAGAATCGCAAGAAGAACACCAAGACTTGACCGAACCATCTTGCAACGAAGATTACCAATCGAGTAAATGAAGGACTCCTCGAAAGATCTTGAACGATCAAAAGAGCAAGAATTCTTGGTGCTAAAGAAGGTATAAGCAACATGTTGGCTTTAGGACCTCGATGTTTCAAAATACAAGGAAGTACACTCGGTTTCTCAGATCACCGTTAATCATAGACGAATCTCCTTTCAAGATCAGGCGATACCTTCCTGATTATTCCTACCTCTTCATGAAGCTTCCTCAGAATTCTCTCGTTCTGCATCAATCAGTCATTAGCGATTCATCGCCTTCAGCCTCTCTAGGAGTGATAAGGATGTACGTGCTGTAGCTTATGAAGTAGAGCTTATCTGAATTCTAGATTCGCGTTTCGTGAGAAGCAAAGTTAAAACACGTCAAGCGGTCAGAGTTTCGTGATCAAATCGTCAAGCAGTGGAAATCGTTTAGAGTTGAGAGACTTCATATTCTTCTTAAAGCCGAATTCCTCTTTCATCCTTGAAATCCCAACTATCCTCCCATTGAGAAATCCCTTTTATCTGTTCTAAACATCATTCCTATCTATTGTGGGGAACTAAATTCTCCTTTGTTTCTTGAAACTCTAAATGCCTTCTTGTTGAAACGCCCCTTCTACCTGTTCTAAATCTCTTTCTCATCTTCGCTTGAAACTGAATTTCTCTTTCCTTTGAGGAATTGCGTACCCTATCGTTAAAGAATCCTTTCTATCTTTCTAGATCTCATTGCTATCGTCCCTTGAAACCGAATTTCTCTCATTCCCTTGGGAATTGTATATCCTTTCGTTGAGACATCCCTTCAATTTATTTTAAATCTCATTCTTGTCTCCTCTAGGAACTAAATTTCTTTCTTCTCTTTGGAAAATTGCATACCCTATCATTTGCAAATCATTTCTGTCTTTCAAGACCTCATTCCTAACCCCTCTTGGAATCTAAATTCTTTCCTTTTCTTTGAATAAGCTGAATATCCTATCATTGAGAAACTCTTCCTGTGTTTTCAATCTCGCCCTTATCTATTCTCGAGGCCAAGTTCTTTTCGTTCCTTCTCTTTTGTTGAAAGAACTTGATATCCCCTTGATTTAAGAAATCCTTTTGGCCTCCTTGAACCTTGTCCTTATTTCCTTTCGAAGCCGAGTTCTCCTATTGTCTTTAAAGAGCTTGACATTGAGCAGTCATCCCCATCCTCTCGAACGTTGTTCTTGTTTGCCTCTTGAAATACCTTGTGCAAGGTGACAACCTTATTTCCTAAGTTGTGACCTTGATAACCTTGATTCTATTCTTAACCGACGTTGTCGTTGAACCTTAAACCTCTCCTTTTCTCTTCCCGTTGGGTCAAAATTTTCAAAACCGAGCATATATGATATATAATATTTTCTCTATATGTACTATCGTACTAGTTTTAACTTTCTATCCCGAAAACGAATTTGCCTTATGGAATGGTTCTGAGTTGGATCTTTCAAGAAAAGGGAGTTCGCTTAAGCTGTCAAAAGGTTAAAGCAAAGAAGTGTAGCAGCCTGTTCAGTTGGGAAGATTTTGTAAAT
This sequence comes from Ipomoea triloba, assembly GCF_003576645.1. Lineage (NCBI taxonomy): Eukaryota > Viridiplantae > Streptophyta > Magnoliopsida > Solanales > Convolvulaceae > Ipomoea > Ipomoea triloba. Next base: position 8,410,790 of record NC_044920.1, on the reverse strand, counting down.
CGGGTAACCCTAAGGTCGTAGCGTCTGCAAGTGTCATCGGAAAAGTTGAGTTGATTCAAGAAAGAATGACAGCCGCCCATGACCGATAGAAGACATATGCCGACCAAGTTAGACCAGATGCGTGATGCGTTTCGCGTTTGCTGCTAAAGATGTATGTGCATGATGCGCTTCGTGATATCCAGCTTGAAGTCGTAACCTTTAAAGATGCTCTATCTTATGAAGAGAAACCAACAAGAATCTTGGTCACCCAGTCAAGAGAAGCGCACCGGTAAGCAATGACGTCCGTGAAGGCGGTGTGATCCAACCACGTGGCCAAAGGAGCTACCTTGGATATGGGGGATGTGATGAGGAATCAGTTCCAGCGTTGTGTGATCAAGGTAGGCAAGTTTAAGCTTTAGGTAGAGTTCTTTTTAGGTTGTGTATTCACTCGCTTGGGTTGGGTAAGTTAGGAGGTTAAGAGTTAGTGTTGTAGTATGTTCTTAAGTTTGGTTGAGCAATCCTTTTCTTTAACCTTCGATCGATTTCTTGTTTCCTTGAACCGTTCCGTTTCATGTTCCCGTGAGCTATGAGCTTCGGGGGCGAAGCTCCTTTTAAGGGGGTAGAGTGTAACACCCCGTAAATTCGTTCAAGCCTTGAGACCAGTAATCGTTTCCGCCGGGCGATTTATTTGATTTAATTGGGCTTAGTCTTTCCAATTGATATGAATATATATATATATATATATATATATATATATATATATATATATATATATTTCTTGAACCCGGAATTAATTATTTTATTCAAAAGCCCAATTCTTGATTTAATTCTTGTAAGGGATTTATTCTAATTTGGATCCTTACAATTCTTATAAGTAAGAGTATTTTTATAATGGCCCAATTCCTTATGCTAGTATATATATATTGTCTCTAAGACATTTAATTCCTAATATTATGAGCTTTCTCCTTATTCTATGTATTCATTTATTTAAGAGATGAATCATTTGGCCCAATAATTAATCTTGTACATAGCATTGTTATATATAAAGAGTTAAGCCCATTCCTTATTAAATATTCCACCCTAATATATACATATATGTATATATGTATTATGATATATATTCAAGACTTAGCATTATCTAGAGATTTCACTCTCTCTCTTCCCCTACTCATTCTTCACGCCATTTTCATCCTCTTCTCCTTCAAAGATTGGTCTTCATTTCATCTTCAATATTCAAGTCAAGATTGCTCTTTTAGGATTGTTAAGGCTTGGGTAAGTAATCTATCTCTAGGAATATACCTTGCATCACGTTATTTTCATAATCTTTATACAAGTTCTTATGTTTTTCTTTTGGGGATCTTTTGGGAAAAGATGATCAAGATGGAGGTCGTGCTTTGTGAGGTGTTTTGAGGTTTTCTTGGGTGAAGTGTGCTTCAAGAGGTAACCACTATGTCCACCAAAATCTATTTTTACACTCTCAATCTATGATATTATTTGGTGTGTTGGAATCCTGATGATTTCCTTGCTATTAGCATATTTATTGTTGTCTGTAAAGTCATCTTTGGTGGATTATGAACTTGTGTTCTTGATCCTTTGCTTATTGATGTTTATGGATGTTTATTGGTATGGATTCCATGTTTATTTGGCTTCTAGGAGTTATAATCTGAGTAATCTGATCCTATTTTTGTATTTTGATCTGAACATTTGCGTATTCTGTCTGAGTCTGTGATCTGAGGTTGGGTTTGCCCTTGCGGAGTACCCCAGCGGTATAATGTGTCCCGCTGGAGTCTTCCGTAAGTAGGCCACGGTGAGGGTTGGCGGAAGAGGGAGTTCCGCTGAGGTGATCCGCCTCCTTCTTGCGGAGGAGTGCGGCGGAGGACGGTGATCCGCTGGAGGGTTCCGTTGGTTCTGCTGGGAGTTTGTTCCAGTGAGCTATTCTGTGGTCTGTTGGTTTGGTTGTTTCCCCTTTTGTTCTGAACCTTGTTGGAGTATCTTGTTGGGTATTTTACCATGTTTTTGGAATATTTATTCATCTCTGTTGGTCCATCTTTTGAATCTCTTGTGTAGTTGAATCCTTGATTATATTATCTGGGAGTTGGTTTGTGTTCATAATCTAAGATGAACACTCTGAGTGGTTGTTCTTGGGCTGAGGTTGAGGTATGATATGGAGGGTGAATCCTTGAGTATCTTTTTGTATATGGGCACTATTTGCCTCTGTGTATATTTGGGCACGACTTGCCTTTGTGTATTTTGGGCTCTATTTGCCTTTGTGTATTTGAGGACAATTTGCCTCTATGTATTCGGGCACGATTTGCCTTTGGGTATTTGGGCACCATTTGCCTTTATGATTCGGGCATTATTTGCCTCTGTGAACTGAGTTTGGATTTGATGATTGGTATGAGGATTGGTATGTTGGTTGGAGGTAAGGATTAGTGCTTATCCTTAGGTTGAGGTCTGGTTGGTCTCTTATTTGATTCCTGAGTTGTATCATATCTCATTGGTTATTGATTATTCTTGGTTGTATTCTTGTTTGGTTGTTTCTCATGAGTATTCCATTGTATTCATGATTCGGTTGGATATTGGTATTGTTGAGAAGTCTTGGTTTATCCTTTATTCAGCGTGTTGTTGTCGAGTATCCGATTTTAAATGATGAACAGTTCGTTGGTGTATATATTCTATATGGGTGTGTAAACCTATTTACAACTTATTATATATCTATATTTCCTTGCGGGTGTGAGTGGTGGTTGCTTAGCAGTCTTTTGCTAATGGTTTCTTGTATGTTTTCTAGGAATGCAATAAGTCTAAGCGAGAGCGCGCTAGAGCTTATTTATATGAGGCAGCTTAGACATAGTTATGTTGTTTTAGACTTGTGTTTTGGGCCTGTGTGCCAATGATGAGACTATATGTACTCTTGTTTAGATTTCAGATGTTTTAGACATGTTTGAGGATTTGTTATCTATGCAGTTCAGTTCTTTTGGTTAGCCTGTGCATCTAGGCCGTGCTTTTCTTACCTAGATGTGGCATGATACCCCTTTAGGTTATAAATCGCTTCCGCTATGTATGTTTGATAGTTGAGATAGGCAGCTTTTGCATTAAAGTTTAGTTATCTCGGCTTGTGAAAAGTTGAGGTGTCACAGTGACGAGTGCTGGCCTAATCTTGGGGAGGTCGCAGAGGGAATTTTGCAAAAGTTTACAAGTCAGACTTATTTGCACTATGGAGCATGGACACGGGAAAACTGGTGATTATGAGCATGGTTTGCAAGGGTTAGTTACAGGCTCAACAGCAAGAGAAGGTCCACTCAATGTTTATAGGGCCATTGGTTACCCAATTGTGCATTGCTTTAGGATACCAATCGAAGGCAGAATGGACAGAATATAGCATTCCGGAGGCTAAGATGACCCCTCTGTCACTCGATGATTTGATCGCTATGAACCTTAGCCGTACACGTAAAATGAGAAAGGAGGCGAGAGCGGCTAAAAGGGCTGCAACTATGCCACGAACTCTAACTGCACAACCCCCAGCTCTATTTTCATCTTCGTCATCCCAACCTACATCATTCCGTCGTCCAGCCTTATCTTCCCCTTCTACTCAACCTCATTCCCCTCCAATTTTGTCGCCCAATGATTCAATCTTCTCCAAGTCAGCGACTCCATCGGCCAATAATCCTACTCCATCATCATCATCATCACTTCCTGCAGCGCCTGAACGCTTTGTCAAGGTTACGGACAAGCATGGAGGACAAGCACATCGAGCTCTTGGAAGAAGTGAGCATGCAGTTGAATCAAATTCGGAGGGAGTATGCGAACAGAGGATCCAACCCACCACAGTGAAAGCCAGTGAAGATTGGAATTTTGTTCAGTGGATAACATTTGTTGAATGTTTGATGTTGGTGACTTGATGCTTATTTGTGGACAATATTTTTGCTTTGTTTAATTTCTTTTCAGTTAGTGCTTGTTGAAAACAATTGGTAGCCTGTCTGTTGCTACCGATACTAACGTTCGTCTAGCCAAGAACGTTAAACGTGGGGCTCTTGGGAGACACCCCAAGCCAAAAAGATAAAGTAGAGTGAGAGAGACTTCAAGGAAACTAAGAGAGAAGGGAGGTGGGAAATCATATTCTTTATTCTTTTATGCTAACCTTTACTGTAGGAACTTTTTGAAGGGCCGCAACATGGAGGATGTGCAATCATCTATGGAAGGGATACACAGTGTTGGTATATTTTTCTATCCCTTCTTCATTTTAGGCGCCCTATTTTATAACAAGTATGGAAATATTTAAGAGGAGTTCGTTTGTTTTTATGTACATAAGATGAGTTCGCTTGATGTTGGTTTATAAATGGGTGCTTATTTGTTGTCCTAGCCCGGAAACACTTCTAAGTGTGAAAAAGCGTTCTTGATAATTGTTTGAATGAACCTTGCTCCTTGTCCACTATTCCTCACGGCAACATCGAGGACGATGTTGATTTTTAAGTGTGGAAAGGATGCATTATTGCATGTATATACTGTTTTAATGCTTGAATTGGTTGATTGATTGAGCTTATTGGGTGTATGATTTTGGTGAGTGTGTCATTGCCAATACTATCTAGGAGAAATTTTAATCACGTGCCAAGAAAATTTTTTAAATTAAATATGCTTTGGAAGTTGCCTTTTAACACAAAAAATTGAAATGCTTGGAACTAAAGAAGTTCAAATCTTTGTGTGCTTGCATGTTACTCACCTTTTATTTTGTTAGGACCTTAGTCAAAGATCTTTCGAAGCGGGAGTGTGTACCCTTTAACTTGAGAAATATAATGCAAGTGAAGCCTAGAAAATGAATTGAGTACCCGTTAGGAACAATCCTCAGGTACTAGGGCACTATGTTGTGTCCTGTTGGTTGAGATGGGTCTATGTACCCTGAAGTACAGGGTAGTCAGTAGAAACATATCTTGGCTACTAGGGCTGGTAACTTCCCGATGAGGTGTTACAAGTTGGTATCAGAGCTTAGGTTGTGAGATCTTTGTTATGGGCAATAGAATTAGTTAGGCTCTGTTGGTATCCGAGCAGTTCGAACCTTTGGGAGCCTAGGTTGGAACTCTAGGAGTTAATGATATTGTGGGAAAAGAAGTCTAAAAATATGACTAGCACTTATGTTTGAACTTTGCAGTGAGGTTGTGAGTTTAATTTCTTCTTTTTCCTTAATTAATTATTTGATGCTTTATGTGCAAAGTTGCTATCTGTTAATCAACTGTAGCTGCTGCACCTCGAGGGTGTGCATCTTTCAGGTATGTCACTACATCTTTAAGTTGATAATTATGTGTACCTTGTTGCCTCTATGTGTTTGCTTCAGGTACTAGTTCAAGTTACGTGGACATAACTTTTCTTTAAGGAGGGTAGGTTTTAACACCTCGTTTTTAGGCGTTGTAGCCTAGAGTTGTAGAACTTAATATTTGGACCTTGGTTTTAAAATAGGATTGCTTCAGGGACTAAGCCTTCTTTTAAGGAGGGTAGATTGTGATACTCGAGAATTTTCCTCTTCTCCTGAAATTATTTCTTTTGAACTCCTGATGTCATTCCTATTCATATTTTGTTCATTTGACCTTTGAATCATATTCATTTGGACCTTCTACTTTATTCATTTGACCTTTAAGTTATGTTCATTAGTTCCTATTCCCTTCTTCATATTCATTTGACCTGTGAGCTATATTCATTTGAACCTACTATTTTTATACTACCTTGGTATGTACTTTAACTATTATTTAAAGTACCATATTTTAATAATTTTAAGTAAATAACAAATTATATATTTTTATACATGTATAGTGTATGTATGAGTTATATATATTTATGATTGTTACAAAGCTTCAATCTTAACTCTAATCAAAGACCTGAAAGAGTCAAGAGCTCAATCTCTCATCTAGATTGGCCAAATCCAAACAAGATATCATCAAAACAACAATCAATAGACAAGAATAGATAACCCAACAATCCAAGCATTTAGATCCAAAAATAGATATAAGATCATCACACTAGCAACATATCTTCACACAATCCAAATCCCTAGATTAAACTAGCCACTCATGATAAGAAATTCAAGACAATAGCTAATTCAATCCAAGAACAAAATAGTAAAATAGATTAAGATGTAATAGAAATCACCTAGAGTTGAGGTGATCCTTCAATCCAAGCTTGTTGTCTTTTACAATGAGAATTATCTAAACTACTCTAAGAAAATGGAAAAACTCTCTAAAATTTTCCTAGAAATTATCTAAAGTGAACTCCCCAAAAGACTCTCCCTGAAATTCTATCAAGGGGGGTTTAAATAGTCTCCGAAATGTAGCCCTAGGAGAAATTTCGCGCAGTGTCCTCGCCACGGCCTTCCACATGTGTGTGCCCGTGCGTGGATGGCTACTGGAACGTGGCCACGCGCACCACCACGCGTGTGGAGGTCTTCTTGGGTCCTTCGGGGCTCCAGACTTGCCTGGTTCGTTCCTTAAGCTCGATTTTCGTTCCTATTGGCTCCTGGGACTCCTGTATCATCTCAATTTATGCTAAAGGTAGCTTTGCGTATGGTTAGTGAATTTAAAGCATATTTGATCACAATTTTATCATGTAAGGATACTAAAAACGTTGCAAAGCACCCTAATATGTACTCAAATAATGGGTATCTTGGAGGCTTATCAAGTTTCCACACTTTACTTCTTGCTTGCTCTCAAGCAAGACAATCTACTATTAAGCACATAAGCTTCTAAGATACCATCTCATACAAGACAAAGCTCTTGGCAAATCAAAATGTTGGGTGTCTAAGACTATTGAAATGGAAGAAATCTTTTGTGTTATCTACAAAGGATTTTGGTCAGATGTCATTAACTCAAGGAATATTTCCGGGAAGTAAAAACCTTTCGTCGATAAACAATTAAAACAAAGGATCACACTTCTCACACCATTCGCATTCCAAAGTTTTGGTTCACCTTTTATTTAATTAGAGTCTCTAGCCGATCCCACTAGTGGGAACGATGTGCACTAGTTAATCAACCTTTCCAGCCTTAGACGCCAAAGCTCAACGATAAAATAAGTGAGGGTAGGGGCATGGACCACTCACTGCTTTTGGCTTAGTGCGGTCCCTTTTTTCTTCTCATTTCCTAGGATAACGTCATCGAGCCACCCGACATCACATGGAGCTCCATGCTTTTTCAAAGACAGTGCAATGGGTACCCGAATCCTAGCGAAGTGGCTCACCTCATCTCTTATTTTCTCAATTCCTAGGATCCTTTTATGTGAACAACCGATTCCAGATAAAGCTTTTTGCTTACCGAAGACTATGGTTGAACGCAACCCAGCGAATTGGCTTTCTTCAATTTTTAATCTCGGTGATTGGCCTTTTGCCTTTTCAACTTTTCTCCATGCAACCCCTCATGCCTTTTTCTTTTTGGGATTAAGGGATTTTTCTCTCTTAAGCTTACCAATAGGCTCACCTTTTGCCCCACGCCCTACCATGGTTAGTTCAATTCCGGGCCTCACTAAAATTTATCTTTCTCAAATTAAAAAGTGCACACTCCCACTTCGAGAGATCCTTGACTAAGGTCCTACGTAAATAAGAGGCGAACATCATGCAAGCAGGCAAGAATATAAACTTATTTGGCTCTAAGAACTCTCATGGGTGCGAAAAGTAATTTCTCAAAGATATTTCAAGAATAAAAAATTTTGGGCATCTAGTCAATATTCTCTCTAGATAACACAAATAATAACTCTCTTTTCACATTGCAAATACACCCGTTTATCATTCCCAAGAGCTTTAACTTTCCAAGTCTAAGCAGATAAGCATATAATGCACAAAGTGCGTCCTTTCCACACTTTAAAATAAACATCGTCCTCGATGTTTCCATACGGAATAGGGTAAAGGAAGAAATAAGGATTCTAAGGATTAGTCAAATAAGAAATCCCTTTCCACACTTTGCAAATTGCTCTGGGATATAGGTATAACACCTCGGCTCAACTTACCGTACATCCGGAGTAGTTACCGCCACACCTAGAGTGAATTCTATCATCCCTTGACAAACTCCACTCTAGGTGCACAGGCTAAAAGGGAATCTGCTTTACAACAACTACCACCCAACATACTCATATATATATATATATATATATATATATATATATATATATATATATATATATATATAT
>NC_044920.1:8270867-8401089 GCF_003576645.1 Ipomoea triloba | reverse complement strand
TAACTCTAATCAAAGACCTGAAAGAGTCAAGAGCTCAATCTCTCATCTAGATTGGCCAAATCCAAACAAGATATCATCAAAACAACAATCAATAGACAAGAATAGATAACCCAACAATCCAAGCATTTAGATCCAAAAATAGATATAAGATCATCACACTAGCAACATATCTTCACACAATCCAAATCCCTAGATTAAACTAGCCACTCATGATAAGAAATTCAAGACAATAGCTAATTCAATCCAAGAACAAAATAGTAAAATAGATTAAGATGTAATAGAAATCACCTAGAGTTGAGGTGATCCTTCAATCCAAGCTTGTTGTCTTTTACAATGAGAATTATCTAAACTACTCTAAGAAAATGGAAAAACTCTCTAAAATTTTCCTAGAAATTATCTAAAGTGAACTCCCCAAAAGACTCTCCCTGAAATTCTATCAAGGGGGGTTTAAATAGTCTCCGAAATGTAGCCCTAGGAGAAATTTCGCGCAGTGTCCTCGCCACGGCCTTCCACATGTGTGTGCCCGTGCGTGGATGGCTACTGGAACGTGGCCACGCGCACCACCACGCGTGTGGAGGTCTTCTTGGGTCCTTCGGGGCTCCAGACTTGCCTGGTTCGTTCCTTAAGCTCGATTTTCGTTCCTATTGGCTCCTGGGACTCCTGTATCATCTCAATTTATGCTAAAGGTAGCTTTGCGTATGGTTAGTGAATTTAAAGCATATTTGATCACAATTTTATCATGTAAGGATACTAAAAACGTTGCAAAGCACCCTAATATGTACTCAAATAATGGGTATCTTGGAGGCTTATCAAGTTTCCACACTTTACTTCTTGCTTGCTCTCAAGCAAGACAATCTACTATTAAGCACATAAGCTTCTAAGATACCATCTCATACAAGACAAAGCTCTTGGCAAATCAAAATGTTGGGTGTCTAAGACTATTGAAATGGAAGAAATCTTTTGTGTTATCTACAAAGGATTTTGGTCAGATGTCATTAACTCAAGGAATATTTCCGGGAAGTAAAAACCTTTCGTCGATAAACAATTAAAACAAAGGATCACACTTCTCACACCATTCGCATTCCAAAGTTTTGGTTCACCTTTTATTTAATTAGAGTCTCTAGCCGATCCCACTAGTGGGAACGATGTGCACTAGTTAATCAACCTTTCCAGCCTTAGACGCCAAAGCTCAACGATAAAATAAGTGAGGGTAGGGGCATGGACCACTCACTGCTTTTGGCTTAGTGCGGTCCCTTTTTTCTTCTCATTTCCTAGGATAACGTCATCGAGCCACCCGACATCACATGGAGCTCCATGCTTTTTCAAAGACAGTGCAATGGGTACCCGAATCCTAGCGAAGTGGCTCACCTCATCTCTTATTTTCTCAATTCCTAGGATCCTTTTATGTGAACAACCGATTCCAGATAAAGCTTTTTGCTTACCGAAGACTATGGTTGAACGCAACCCAGCGAATTGGCTTTCTTCAATTTTTAATCTCGGTGATTGGCCTTTTGCCTTTTCAACTTTTCTCCATGCAACCCCTCATGCCTTTTTCTTTTTGGGATTAAGGGATTTTTCTCTCTTAAGCTTACCAATAGGCTCACCTTTTGCCCCACGCCCTACCATGGTTAGTTCAATTCCGGGCCTCACTAAAATTTATCTTTCTCAAATTAAAAAGTGCACACTCCCACTTCGAGAGATCCTTGACTAAGGTCCTACGTAAATAAGAGGCGAACATCATGCAAGCAGGCAAGAATATAAACTTATTTGGCTCTAAGAACTCTCATGGGTGCGAAAAGTAATTTCTCAAAGATATTTCAAGAATAAAAAATTTTGGGCATCTAGTCAATATTCTCTCTAGATAACACAAATAATAACTCTCTTTTCACATTGCAAATACACCCGTTTATCATTCCCAAGAGCTTTAACTTTCCAAGTCTAAGCAGATAAGCATATAATGCACAAAGTGCGTCCTTTCCACACTTTAAAATAAACATCGTCCTCGATGTTTCCATACGGAATAGGGTAAAGGAAGAAATAAGGATTCTAAGGATTAGTCAAATAAGAAATCCCTTTCCACACTTTGCAAATTGCTCTGGGATATAGGTATAACACCTCGGCTCAACTTACCGTACATCCGGAGTAGTTACCGCCACACCTAGAGTGAATTCTATCATCCCTTGACAAACTCCACTCTAGGTGCACAGGCTAAAAGGGAATCTGCTTTACAACAACTACCACCCAACATACTCATATATATATATATATATATATATATATATATATATATATATATATATATATATATATATATATATCTCAGCTGACTAGGGTTAGCTAAGCTGCACATACATAGCTACATATATATACATAGATCTACCCATTGGGCCAAAATTACAAGTTTCGGGTTGTTCACGACCCTACTGATCAGGTTTAGAAACCACTATGGTTACAAAAAGGAACATTTACACAAAAGAGCTACCCATGGCGTTTCTTAAGGGTATATCACCTATTCTATCTGACGGTACACTAGACCGGTGTACGTGCCCCACACCACATGCCATTCACCCTCGAACCAGGTAAGGTGGTCCAAAAAGCGACACGTTACATTCTCCATGGACCACTCGGCCCATGTCTCCGAAGGACTTGGGTCCCAGAGGTAGGGGTAGTGAACGATGAACTCTAGGGGATTACTTCCCTTTAACACTTCAATAGGGTAAAAGCCGAAACGAGCTTGGACTTCGTCAGAATAATTAGCTAGCTAGACCATCAGGGACGGAGAACTATCTGAAATAAGAGAGTTAACTGGAACAGGAGCAGCATAACTAGGTGCATAAGGGTCGGCACCCTCCATGAACTGTACATACATGTCATAATCCATCCCTCGACACACATAGGGCGAACCCTTGGAGTTCACCGGGCTAAATGAACCCGCACTAGATGACATCTGTTATTTTACACAACGAAGTGTAGTTAGCACGACGGCTAAGTAAGGAAATCCATGGGTCACTCAAAACTAAACAAAGGTTTTGCAATATAGACATTGGAAAGCTTTATAACTTTACCCATTGGTTGAGACCCTACCTGCAAACAAGTTATCAACTGTGGCTTGTACAAGTAGTGAATATGAATTGAAACAACATTATGAATTCTCATCCCTCTTCGACGAGGTCTCGTAATAATCCTTTACTCACTAAGGAATTCATTACTTGACACGTCATTAATCGTGTAAGATTAGAATTTTAATCTTTCCAGACTAGTTTATTCAACTTTTCATCACAAGGAATTTTCACCAGATTTCATCTCAAAGAGAGAGTGTTCATCAGCACGCTTTGGTGCTCAAATATTCATTACATCATTCTTTAGCTTAGCTACAGAGTAACTATTTTCTCATATTCAAATTTCACTTAGTTTCTTCTTAGAAAGCGTGAGGCCTTTGGAGTTTCCTCCTTCTTCCTTTTGTTTTGACCACTTGGATCTTGACTCGGGTTCAGTGGTCATCCCCTGGTCTAACACGGATCCCCTGGACTTATAGGATCGTTAGAATGATTCCTAGCTGGCCTAACTAGGTTCATTAAAACGACGCCTACCCGAACTTTATTGGAGTAACTCATAGGATTACCTTGTCCTATGAGTTATACAGTACTCGGCGAATAGACTACGCCCATAAGTATGAATGGATCATACAACATAATAACCACTGGGAAATGGCACTTTCAGCCACACTTTATCCCGTAGGCTAATCAAGGTCCTCCTCAACTTACTAGAAATTAAGGTTTTTAAAGATATTTATTCTTTCTTTCTTTCCGTGAATCAATTAGCATTTTTAGATATACATTATGCTCAAGTCCAATACTTGAAACCGGTTAACACTTTAACCAATGTCAAGAGTTTCCTTTCTTAAGACACTTTGATAGTACATTAATTACAATCCAACGTGGTAATTAAGTGTAACTATCATGAATGTTCCAGTATCACATTTCATACGTACGTAACATACAACACACACACACACACACACACACACACACACACACACACACACACATATATATATATATATATATATATAACATAACACCTCACAACATTTATATATATATATACGTATGGCACATATACCATATATATATAATATAACCTCTTCACAATATATATATATATATATATATTACACACAGTTGTACATATAATCATGTATATAATATAACACTTTCCTAGTGCATATATATATTTTTCCTACATAAGCATGATATATATATATATATATATATATATATATATATATATATATATATATATATATATATATATATATATATATGTATGTATACGTACAAAACACTCATACCGTGAATATATGTACATACTTACAAAATATAACATTCATATAACCTATGTATGCATACATTATCTACGAACATGTATACAACAAATTCCGAAGTCCATAGAGTGGTGAGGAAGAGTTTTACGTGGGGTGATTCATCAAAAGATATTTGTGTTAAAACGGAAAGTCAGTGACTCCCCGAGTGTCGATCTCGAAGGAGGGATGTGGAGGTGTGTCAAATGTTTGGGAGTTTGCTTGATTGCGTCATGCAAGGGATTCGAGTGTGGTGAATGGTGGATCGTGAGTGAAAGGAGTTCATAAGATTTGGTTTGAGTGCAAGAAAGTAGTAAAGTAAGAGAGTTTGCAAATATGTAAAAGGGGTAGGGATTGGATAGTCTTCATGTATGTTGCATCTTGGTGTGACTAAGGTAATGGATAGATAATGCAAGGATGTTGGCTATTCAAGAGTGTGTTGTCTTAGTCCTTTTCCACCTTTGTGTACTAAGGCTTCTTTGACTAAGGACTGCCTTCGAGCATCCAAAGCTCTAAGAGGAATTTTATCAAACACTTAAGCTACACACTATCTGATAAGGCTTCGAGATACCCTTATTTCAGGCACATTTTAGGGTGTTTTATCGCATCTATAGCATCCTCATTTGGTAAATTATGTGCGTAAATGTTTGAAAATCACTAACTGATGCACAAAAGCTATTTTTAGCTTAAAAGAAGTAAAATAGGAGCCCCGGGAGCAAATAGGACCAAAAGATGAGCTTAAAGAGCAAACCAGGAAAAAGCGGAGCCCCGGAGGACCAAATTGGAAGGCCACACGCGTGTGAGAGGCGTGGAGGCGTGATGCGCGAATTTCAGCTAGGGTTGTCATTTCGGAGACTATTTAAACCCCTTTGATGTATTTCCAGAGGAGGACTCCAGAATTTTAGTTTTCCCTTTTCTTAGTTTTTCATTTGGAGAACTTTCTCCATTTTTTCCTAGTTTCTAGATTAGATCAATCTCCATTGTAGAAGACAACAAGCTTGGATTGAAGATCTTCTTCTCTCTAGGTGATCTCTATTTCATTTCTATAATTTTAGTAATCTTATTCTTGGATTAAATTAGCTTTTGCTTGCATTTCATATCATGAGTAGCTAATTTAGTCTAGCGATTTGGATTGTGTGATTGAATATTGCTTTTGTGATGATCTTATTTCTATATCTTGGATCTATGAGTTTGTGTTGATGGATTATCTATTCTTGTCTTTTGATTGTTGTTTTGATGAGATCTTGTTTGGATTTGGCCAATCTAGATGAGAGATTGAGCTCTTGACTCTTTCATGTCTTTGATTAGAGTTAGGATTTAAACTTTACACAATCAAAGTTCCTATGGACTTCTTAAGAATAGTAGGATAGTGTGTAGCTTAAGTGTTTGATAAAATTCTTCTTAGAACTTTGGATGCTTGAAGGCACTCCTAAGTCAAAGAAGCCTTAGTACACAAGGTGGAAAAGGACTAAGACAACACACTCTTGAATAGCCAATATCCTAGCAATCCTAATCCATGACCTTGCACTCTCACTATGCAATATTCATGAACACTATACAATCCCTACCCCTTTTACATATTCCCAAAATCACTTTTACTTTACTACTCTTTTGCACTCAAACCAACCAATGAACTACACTCTCACTTGCAATTCCACCCTTCACCACACTCAAGTCCTATGCATAATCCAATCAAGTAAACTCCCGAATGTTTGACATACCTCCACGTCCCTCCTTCGAGACCGACACTCGGGGAGTCACAGACTTTCCGTTTTATCATACAAATATCTTTTGACATTTCACCCTATGCACGCAAGTGTTGTCAAAAATGGCGCCGTTGCCGGGGAGGGCAATAGGTTGTCATATGTTTTTGTTTACTTTGATTGAATGAATGCTATATTTGAGAAATGTTAATCCATTCCACTTAATTATGTTTTATTATTACTTGTTTTGCTACTAACCCAATTGACTACTTCTAGTCAATTGTGGAAATTTTCGTTTCGTTGATAATTTTACTAGGTGCACACGAGAGCAAAAGGAGATCAAGGTTTACTACCCTACATTCCTGAAATTAATAAAGCAACTAGAAGGAAAAATACCCAAGGATCACTAATGGCTTCATCAAGCGCAACAAGAAACCCACAAGGAAGAGGCACAGCAATACCAAATCCACCCCAAGTTCCAATCAATCCACAAGTACCGATTAACCATGAAGAACCAATCATTGAAGAACCGCAAGCTAACAGAGCAAACAATCAAGAGAACATTCGTGAAGATGAATATTATGGAAACCCTCAAGAACCACAAAGATCAATCACAGATTACATGACTCCAGATTTTAACATGCACAACTCGATCTATGTACCTCCAATGGAGAATGTCAACTTTCATGTGCATCCAACTATTCTCACACTGGTTCAGAACAGTCAATACTCGGGATTACCATCTGAAGATCCCAACGCACACATCACAAGATTTATACGAGCATGTGGAATGTACAGACAAGAAGGCGTTAGCGAGGAAATAGTTCGACTAAAATTATTTCCATTTTCAGTTATAGGAGAGGCAGCACGATGGTTGGAAAGCCAAGACGACAATCATTTCAGAACGTGGCAACAGTTGCATCGCGAATTTATGAACGAGTTCTTTCCCATTACAAAAACTATGAGGATTAGAAGGCTGATACAAGAATTCAAACAAGGAAGACTTGAAAGTTTGGGAGAGGCTTGTCGAAGATTTAAAGTTCTTAAAAGGCAGTGCCCACAAGATCTGATGCACCCATGGGACATGATTAGCTCATTCTATGGAGGGTTGACGGATGAAGGAAAGATGTCGCTTGACTCATCCTCCAGCGGTGCCTTTGTCTCCCTAGCGTTGTAAGAGGCTGAGGAACTGATCGAGAGAATATCTAAAAACACATCCTGTTGGTATGAACGAAGAGGAGATCATGGAGGAATTTATGAAGTTGATAATCGAGTGGCAAGTGAGGCCAAAATCGAATCAATGAATCACGAAATCAAAAAGCTACAGGCTATGGTAGAAAAAATGGAAGGAAAACCCAAGCCTTGCATGGCATTAGCACTTTATTGTAATATCTGTGGAGGACCTCATGACACCAATATTTGCACTTCTACGTCTGCATCTGAACAAGTTGAGGCGGTAGATTATCAAAGGAACTCCAACTTCAATGCTTATGGGCAAAACCAAAGATCAAACAACAATTGGAAACAGGGAGAGGGTTGGAACAATAACAACAATGATGGATATCAAGTGCAAAGATAGTACAATTATGGACACAAGCCTGCATATGGACAAAATGACAAGAACAGACTGATGTACAATCAAAACCAAGGAAATGGAAATCAAATGACCCAGTTCAGGCCACAATACGTCTCTCAACTTGATTTTACTCAACAGAGAAGGGATGACATCCGTGAGGTAGATGAAAGACTTACAAGGACGATCATGGAACTCAAAAATGATCGGGCAAATCTGAAACAAGAAATTACTCAAGAGATTAGACAAGAAATTTCTAGTCTTCGCCAAGAGTCTAAGGCTACACTAAAGACAATTGAGAATCAAATCTCTCAGATGTTTAAGATGATGTCAGATCGACACTACGGACAACTCCCAAGCAACACTGAAAACAACCCGAAAGAGAGAGTCAACGCCATTGATGCCAAAGAAGAAACACATGAGAAATGTAATCCAATGGATGCTATCTGTGGAACTTGCCAATGTAAGGTAGACGACCAAAGAAACAAGACTACCTCTTGTAGTCTTAATCTTGAATTAAAAAATGCGAACAGTTCATGCACCATATCAATGAAGGAACGCAAGGAGGAAACCACTTCGGAAGAAGGCCCGAAAGAAAAGGAAACAGCTCGAGAAGGTAAATTTAAAGCTTTTATTCGAAAATTCTTCAATAGCAAAGAATGTCGTGAGTTGTTTGAGAATGACATTTGTGATAATATTACATGTTTAAGCCAAGAATCTTCGGCTTGTTTGATTGAGGGAAACCCCAGAAAGAAAGGTGACCCTGGAGCTTTATTAATCCCATGTTCAATACAGAACATGGAACCTAGAAACGCTCTTGCTGATCTTGGTGCTTCTATCAATGTCATGTCTAAATCTTTTTGAAAAATTGAACCTACCACGTTTGAAACCGACGAGGCTGACTCTACGTTTGGCTGACGGAACCACACGGTATCCTGAAGGCTTAGCGGAAGATGTTCTAGTAAGAGTAGGAAAATTTCTTGTGCCTGTCGATTTTATTGTCTGTAAGATGGGAGATGATGATCCCCATGAATCCTTAATTCTTGGAAGACCATTTCTGGCTACATGTCGGGCACGAATAGATGTTAGTTCAGGAGAAATTACCCTGAGATTCGAAGGACAAGCCACGAATGATGACAAGGAAAATGCAAAAGAAGGAGCTGATGACGATGAAAGGGCAAAGGTCAAATCAAAGGTGAAACCAAAACCGAAGCGAAGGAACGATAAGCTTACTTGGAAAAACACGTGGGTACCAAAATGCTTCTTACCCAGCACCAAGGAATTCGGTTGAATTCAAACAAAGGTATAATGCGTCTAGCCAATGACATAAATCGTGGCGCTACTTGGGAGGCAACCCAAGATTTTAATAAAATGTTTTACATTATTGCTATGCTTTCGTTTTTAATGTTTTTGTTCTAATAAATTGCTACAATCATATGGAACCATGTTTTGAGGACTAATTTGTAGGATTCGAGACTAGAAATTGCTTTGGAAGAGCTTTAACTGGATATGGGTATGGAAGGCAAGGCCCAAAATTAGAAGAAAACGATGTAGTGGACTTACACGAGGCTCACACGTGTGTAGCCGTGCGTGGGAACGAGGCAGTAGCCTCCCACGCACACTCACACGCGTGTTGCCATGCGTGGGAGTGAGGCAGAGAGCTATTGGCAGTGTGCTGTCCGGCCATGCGCGTGGAGGCCCCTACGGGTTTAAAACCCTTGTTCGGCCATCCCACCTTATTTTGCTCCCAAAATCAATTTTTCTCTTCTCTTCTCCACGCAAGGAAGAATCAAACTCAAGGTTTGAACATACTTCTCACTTTTTACCATTCAAAGAAGATTAAAACGTCAACATCAAGATAATCTTTCATCTTTTTGACTCTTTATCCTTGAATATTCATGAGTTTGGAAGAGTTTGAATGTGAAATTTATTTTACATTGCCTTGCATGATTTTGAATGATTAAATTGGTTATAATGCTTCATAGAACTATCCTTTAATTTTTTCTTTCATTATTGATGGTTACATTGATGGATTGTTGTATATTCTTGAACTTCAAGTGTGAACACCATTGATGAACAAATGAGTTTGTTAAATTTCTTGTTGAAATTATGAAATTGATGCTTGAATTGATGAGTAAACTTACTATAGAACTATTATATGTCATCAATTTGACTTTTCACATGCTACATTGCCTAAATTGAATTTTCCATTTCAAAACCCTAATTTTGAATTTGGGGAAGAAGATGAAGTTGACTTTTTGAAATTCTTGACTTTTGTAGTTGACTTCTTATTTGACTATCAAATTGATATATCTTATGATGAATTTATGCATGTGTGTGATAATGGAATGATATTGTTGATATTCTTATGCTTGAAATTGTCCAAAATATAGGGGAAACTATGGCAAAATTTTCGGAAATTCTTAGCCCTATATGTTTGAAATCCATTATCTTGACAAAGAATTTTACACAAATATAATGGTGACTTATTCAAAGCCAATTACCATGAATGATAATTTCTATAATTTGTAGGATGGGACGCTCGAAAGAAATTGCAAAGAAATTAAAACATGATGTAGGAGAATCGAGTCGATCAAGGACACGGCAACAAGCTACAGCTCCGCAGGAGCCGGAGTCAAGGTCACTACGACACTTGACACCTATTCAACTCGCAACAGTAGACAACTATAAAGGAAAGCATCTTTCTGTTGTGTAACACCCCACTTTTTCCACTTAAGAAAATACAGGTGGTTAAGTGGAAAAAGTGGGGTGTTACAGTTGGTATCAGAGCGGTACGCTTCGTTGGGATAGGCGTTACCAAGTGGTAATAAAGCCTAAGTTAAGAATTTGTTTATAAGTAAAATTGATTAGGATTTAAAATTTTATAATCCGCGATGAGGAAGTGTGATATTGCATATCATTTGCATATTTATTGATGATATATGTATTATGTTGAAATTATGTGGATTATTTGAGTTTTTTATAACAAGGTGATTTTCTATTGCTAAATTTTGGTTGTGATATGTCTGGACATAGTGAGCATTTATTATGATGCAATATGTGATTTATACTTCGAGGACGAAGTATTTTTCTTAACGGGGGTAGAGTGTAACACCCCGGAATTTCGTAAGTATTTTAAAGAAAATATTATTACTATTTTCAAAATATTTATGTTTTATTGTTGCCCAAAAGAATTTTTGGAAATTATTATTTATTACAAAATATATATTTTCTAACGTATATGTATATATATATTTATTTCGATTCGAAAATGGTCGACAAGAATTGATTTGGCTCTCTGGACTAAATTTTGAAATTTCTATAAAAGGTCCTTGTTTCGAATCTAGGCAACAACAAATTATTTTCAAATCCATATTTTGTTATTCGTATATATTTAAATATATATTATGTAGTTTATTTGCATGGGACTTTGATGTTGAGTATGTGGTGGTTCAAACCTTGCTAGTGTTTTTATTTGTTTTCTTTTGTGGCAGTGTCCCATATATATGTGTTGTGTGTATAAATATACCCTATCCTAATCTATCTTGTGGAATAGCAATACCAAAAGTTTTGGGATTAATTATAAGGAAATGAAGGAAATGATTGAGATTGAGGTTAAAAGGGGATGATTGTCTCCATTTGTTATCTATTATATTTAAGTTGTATTTATATAATCATAATTAGTACGTAATTAGTAATTAGTAATAATAATAAAAATTATAATAATGATAATTTGATTACAAAAGGTTACTTGCGGTTATAATAATCAGAAGGGAGAGAGTGATCAGTTACCTTATTCTGCTTCTTTTCCACCTGCTTCATCTTCTTCACGCGAACGCTAGAGAGAGAGAGGGAGAGAAAAAGAGAGAGAGAGAGAGAAAGGGAAAGAGAGCGTAAGGGAGAGAGATGGTGACCGACGCTCTCATCTTCGGCGAGCTCCGTTCCTTCTTCTCGTCGGCAACAGCCGCGTTCCGCGAGCTTGGCGGTGGTGGCAATACGGCGTGCAGCGGAGATGGTGGCGTGGGCCTTTCGTGGTAGCAGCGCGGTGGTCGGCTTCGGTGTTTCCAGCGACCGGCGGTGAGCATGGGCTCCATTGTTGTTGTTGTTGACGTGGGTTGGCGACGATGATGATGTTTAACAATGGTGATCGTCGTTGATGATGAATGATGATTCTCCGAACTGCTGAGAAGATGGTGATTATGTTTGGTATATTTATAATAAATACATTGATAATTATGTTTTGTTGATACTGAAACTAATAATAAGGCTTGAGTATTATAATAATTAGTAATGGTGAAAATAGGAAGATGATGAGAAAGTGATTTTGGCGATGGTGAATTGGTTCGGTAATAATAATAATAATAATAATAATAATAATAATAATAGTAATATTATGGTAATTAGGATGCTGATGATGGCTAGTAATTAAATATGAGGTTGAGGCATGCTTACGGAAATAAACTTAATATTAATATTAATATTAATATAGTAATAGTAGTGTAAATAATTGTTTAATTAATTTACAAAATTTTTATCAAAGGTGCTAGTGGCTCAATGGGTGAGTGTGTGCTAATGCTTAGAAGATTACAAGTTCAAATCCAGTTGTGAGCATATTGGTTCTTAGGTAAGATTTATGTCTACCTAAAATTTATTTACCCCAAAGTAAAAATTATTTTACTAAGTGTTTATGTGCTAAATTATTATGTGAAATATTACGTGATTATTGTTTATTGTGGGATTTGTGGAATTATAATATATACGAATAAATCAAGTATATTTGTGAATGTTGTGCTTATTGATTGGGTATATATATTTTGAAAAGTCACCTCCCATTTACGTGAATTGTGTGTTTGTCTGGATGATTAGTATTGATGGATTATTTATATTTGGATTTATTTAATTAGTACAAAGGTTATAGATAAAGTGTAAAGTTGGAAGTTATTTCTTGGGTGTACAGACTTTTGATATAAGGTATGAAATTCGAAGGTTATGTTATTTATATATTTTGTCTCAAGAGGATGGTGACACTTGGACATGTAACACCCCAATTTTCAACTCTTACATTAATTACAAATCAATATTCATATGCTGCGGAAGCTTACATCTTATCAGCAGAAAACTGGGTGCTACCGCCACACCTAGAGTGAATTCTATCACCTTTTTGACAAACTCCACTCTAAGTGCACAGGCTAAACTTACAACATTAACAACAATCCTTGTCTACATCAAAGAGTAGACCCCAACCTGCACTTCCATCCTATTTAGAGCTCATCGGCTACAGGAGTCCACACTAAACTGCATCTGATAAGAACACATTGAAGTGCAGTTAGCGCGACGGCTAAGTAAGGATATCCGTTGTCACTTAAAAGTAGACAAAGGTTTGAAAACACGCATAAAAGAATTTTGGTAACTTGTACCCAATTGATGAGATTTCACCTGCAAATAAGTTAACAATAAAGACTTTGCATAAAAAAAGAGTTTAGTGAAGCAACATCCACCTGTCTCGTAAGACAAAATCATTTCTTTCTCAGCTTTAAAACTTCCTTAGTTTCATAAGGAAATTCTCATCACTTTTCACTTTTCAAAGAGAGATCACCCACAACCTTTGGGTATTTTCACTTTTCACCATCTCTTTTCCGTAGCTACAGCGTAACTACATTCATATTTCGAAATCCACTTGGTCCTAGATAGAAAGTGTGAAGCCTCTGGAGTATTCTTTCTCCACTTTTGACTGACCACTTGGATCATTCAACTCGGGTTCAGTGGTCATCGCCCGGTCTAATACTGATCCCCTGGACTTATAGGAGCGTTGGAATGATTCCTAGCTAGCCTCACTAGGTTCATAAGAACGACCCCTACCCGAAAATAGAGTGACTATACTTAAGTGTGCACACCCCCGCAGGAGACCCTTTTCCTTCCGGGTGATATAGTACTCGGCGAATAGACTTCGCCCACAGTATGAACTGGTCATACAATAACATAACCACCATACGGGAAGGCACTTTAAGCTCTCTATCCCGTAGGCTACAAGACAAGGTCCTTCACCACTTTTACTAGAACTAAGGTTTGAAAACATTTTTCCACCTTTTCCCTTTTCTTGCTTTGAAAATATTTTGGACATACTTGAGTCAATTCCAATACTCGGAAATCGATTCCCCCTTTTAACCAAATCAGGAAATTTCCCTTTTCTCTTGCAAAACATTTAGATAATCCACTAACAACCCTTCACAATGGTAAATCAAGTGTAACCATTCTACACTTCCAACCCCACATTTTTCACATAAGTTCCATACTTGACACATACATCTCAATACATATAACATATGTACTTCCCAACCTTAACATAGGCATAATACACAAAATACATTTACTCTTTACATGTACATAATACCACCTCCTTATAAGAAAATTTCAGCTTGGCGCAGTCCGAAAGATTGAGCCGGTAAAAATAATTCCCGAACTCTTTTTCACTTGAAATTTTTATGGTAGAACCCCAACTCATAGTACTTGATG
Source organism: Ipomoea triloba (assembly GCF_003576645.1). NCBI lineage: Eukaryota > Viridiplantae > Streptophyta > Magnoliopsida > Solanales > Convolvulaceae > Ipomoea > Ipomoea triloba. The sequence continues at coordinate 8,386,940 of NC_044920.1, read as the reverse complement.
TCCATAAAAAGTTTTGATCATTTTGATTCGCGAATAAACACAGAAAATTCCATTTTTGCCCTTGGCAGTGTGCTGTCCGGAATTTTTCTCTCTCTGGACCAGTTTTGGAGAAAAATTCGAAAACCATACTTATACTACTCCGATCATTATGAAATTTTATATGCGGGTTCTACACTTATAGGATCAAAATACCTTACCAATTTTTCCCAATAAATCTCGGAAGTTACTGCCAGAATCTATCCTGATTTCTTTCAATATTTCCACAAGTATAAGCCTATGTGGACATAAATATAACATATACATGCATATCCAAGCTATGAACATGTATACAAAAATATTTCCAAAGCTCAAAAACACCATATTTCAACCAAATAATCAATTATCCAAATTCAAGTGACTAATCCAACTTAAGGGATTCCTTACCTCCACCGGGTTACTAGTCATCGTAGAAGACTTTTGGAGTTGATTTCCCCAAATTTCACCTTAAAATCCTAAGATCACAATCAACACCATAACAAGAGATTTCAAGAAATTAATCTCAAATCCATGCTCTAGGAAGGAAAATAGAACTATTTACCGAATAAAAACGAAGATTTACCGAATAAAATTGAGAGATGTGAAGGAATTTGCCATGGAAATTGAAGCTTTGTGAAGAAGATGGAAATGGAATCATCTCTCTCTCTCCTCTCGAAATGGGAATGAAGAATTGAAGAAATGGGAAATTGCTTTTATATTGATCCCAATCTTATGTGATAAGCTTGGAAAAAAATAATAAAATAATAAAATATCTTCCAACTTATCAGTTGTGGTTCAAACAGATAAAGTTTCGGTAGAAAATAATCCAGATAGAATAATTTCCGAAACTAAAAATTTATTCCAGACTAACCCTCAAAATTGGGCTAGGTTCGGTACACCGCGAAATTTAGCAATGTACGATCAAAATAAATTTTCGCTGCTATGAGCTGATTTAATTAAATAGGAAATTCAAGAATAATAGTATGGTGTCTAATAATTCATTTCCTAGGACAAACGGGTCCGAACACCAGCTCTTAAAATTTTTACGGTTCGTGACCGGTACGTAGGTTCGCAGCTTAATAACAACTATACTCACTTATAAAAATTCTTTTGAAATATCTGAAGATCATAACTTAGGAATGTCAACGCCTTAGGATAATGTTAATAAAATACGGGGTATTACAGGACATTTCAAACTCTCCTTTTTGGTTACTATTATTATTGTGAGAGTTGAGTTCTCTCTATTTGGTTTTGGCCACCGGTTCGTGGATTTGTCCGGTTGGTTTGGATTTGGTTTTGGCCACCGGTTCGTGAATTCGTCCGGTTGGTTTGGTATTGGTTTGGAAGTTGAAACTTTCCATTTGGGTCCATTCCTCCTTGGCACTGTATATAATAACTACTATTGGACATATGAAAAGTGTGACTAATTATTTGGAAATTTTACTTGGTTATTGTGAGAGTTTTGGATATTCTCTATATTTGGTGGTTATTTAGAGAGATTGGAATTCTCTCTTTGGAATCTATTTTGATAGATTGGAAATATCTCTTTGGTTATTATTATACAATTGGAAATTATATTTAGTCATTATCATGATTTGGAAATTCTTTGGTGATTATTTAAGGATTATATATCTCTTTGGTGATATATTATGTTTTGAAGGAATTTCGAGTACTGATGGTATCATGTAATTATTTAAGGAAATGGTTATATGGAAATGTGAGGCTTGAGGAAATATTGGTTTAATGAATTTGGATTACGGATAGGCAATGTCTTGATCTCCTAGAGATTTTAATTTGTGGGTATAATTATATATACTTGGATGTGTGATTTTCTAAAGTTACATTTTAATTGGTTGAAAATTATTGATATTGATGAGAATAAAAATGCTTAAGGGGTTAATGTGAAATTATATGCTCCTATGTGCTCCAAGATGCTATGTGCAAAATGTTTAACGGGGTGGAGTAAGTCTTACCAGCCGTCGTGCTGACTTTGTTTTCCCCCTTAGTTATTTTTGCAGGTGATGATTGCTTGATTTGGGGCATTGGCATGAGAGTGATTCACGTTAGATTTTTTATAAAGGTTGTAATTAAATCCATAGAATTCATCTTGTATTAGTAAAAATTATGATGGTTTTAGTTAAGTAGTTTTAGCATGTGCGTTTGAGTATGAGATACTCGAACGTGGCATAACACCCCTTTTTACTTTTGTTGTTGAAGCTTCCGCTATTGTAAAAGTTATTTGTAATTATAAAAAAAATTACCTGTATTTTCTTAAGTGGAAAAAGTGGGGTGTTACATGTTGGCCGTCACTTTGAGGATAATGTTTTAAGAGAATTTGGTTGTTTGCAAGAAGTGAATATGCTCCTTAGGCACCCACAGCTCCGCTATCTGTTTCAGTGGAGAGGACCAACCTATGCGCCTGTCACCTATGAATTCTTGGCGACCCTAAAGATTAGAAGGGAAGTCAACGATGCAAGGGAGTCTATTTCATTCACTCTTTTCGGCAACCACTACAGTATGTCTGCTAACACTTTAGGTGTTACACTCGGTTTTCATGATGCAACAAGCGTGTCCATGCCTTATTTCAGATATTTCAAAGAAGATTTTGATTCAGATGAAGTTGTTAGACGATACTGGAGAAGCATCACAAACAATGCCCCATACAACTCTTCAAACTTGAAGGCAAAGCTCATCACCCGAAATGCTTTGAAGGCTATCAGATTAGCCTTTGCTATAAATCTCTCTGGATGAACCACGAATAGAAACAAGGTATACAAGCAGGACTTATTCTACATGTGGTGCATGGAGAATGATGTCAGTATCAACATGGGCGTTCAGGCTAGGAAATGGCTCCAGACCCAGCTAAAGCCAAAGGTTCAGACTGTGTTTATTGGACCTTTTGTTTCTAAATTGTGTATTGGGTTGGGCCTACTGGACCGGTTGATAGGGGAGAGATCTGATGGTTGCTCAATTTCTTTTACCGTGGGAGAGTTCTTTGCCGCAGAACTAAGGCTTGGAGGTGATGATGCACCCGATTTAAATGCTTCTGATAATGATGATGAGGACGAGGAAGAGAATGAGGAGGAAGACGTTGCACAGGAGCAAGGCCCAACTCCAATGGAGTAGACCGCGTCGCAAAATTTTCATAGACAGCTACATGAGGAACAAATGAACTATTGGCGTGAGGAGCATACTTGGCAGGAAGGCCATTTCACATTCATCTCCGCAAGACAGGATGTTCACACCGAGGATCTCAACCGCATGAGACAAGCGGTGGAGAATAATGATAGAAGAATTGCCGCTCTTGAAGCTCGATTCGACAGGCAATTTCATCCCTTCGGTGATGAGTGATACCTTCCTCAACTATTCTCGGTCCTGACTGATTAGCACTTGATTCGGAGTTCTGTGACTTTGGTTACTATGATTGCTGGTCCCGTCTGAACATTAGGATCCCTATGCGTGGGGTTCTGACTTTTATTTCTTTTATTTCTTTTCTATGCTTTACTTTCCTTTATTGCTTTATGTTATTTAATTTCCAACTGCTTTACTTATCCGCATTTATATTTGAATAATTCTTCTTATTTACATGCTTTATTATTTATGTTTCTGCTTTTATATTTCTATCAGTTTATAATAATTGAATAGTACTCCGAAAACCCTTTTTGTATGTTATGTCTCCATTTCTTATAGAGCATCTATAACGGGAGCAGGCCTATGCTGGAAGCTAAAGTGTGGAAAGAGGGATGCATACTTGGTTTATCATCTTATCCCTTTTCTAATTTTAAGCCCCGTTTTGATCTTTAAAGTACTTAAGTTTACCATGATTAATAGGATCGTTTGATGCATACCCTTTATCCCAGAGCAATTTCCAAAGTGTGGAAAGGGATTTTTAATTGTCTATCCTTAGAATCCCTGTTTCGTTCCTTTACCCTGTACGTATAGAAACATCGAGGACGATGTTTACTTTAAAGTGTGGAAAGGACGCACTTTGTGCTTTACATGCTTACATGCTTAATATTAGAAGTTGAAGCTCTTGGGAATGATAAGCGGGTGCATTTGCAGTTTTGAAAAGAGAGTTATTATTTGTGTTATCTAGGGAGAATTTTGACTAGATGCCCAAAAATTTTTACTCTCGAAATATCTTTGAGGAAGTTACTTTTCGCACCCATGAGAGAGTTTAGAGCCAAATAAGTTTATATTCTTGCCTGCTTGCATGATGTTCACCTCTTATTTACGTAGGACCTTAGTCAAGGATTTCTCGAAGTGGGAGTGTGCACTCTTTAATTTGAGAAAGATAAAACTAGCAAGGCCCGGAATTGAACTAACCTTGGTAGGGCATGGGGCAAAAGGTGAGCCTAATGGTGAGCTTAATGAGAAAACAAAACCCTTGAACATTAAATAGAAAAAGGCATGAGGGGTTGACACGAGGAGAAGTCGAAAAGGCAAAAGGCCAAGCACCAAAAGAGTTTAAAAAAATTGAGGGAAGCCAATTCGTTGGGTTGTGTCCAAACCATAGTCTTCGGTAAGCAAAAAGCTTTATCTGGAATCGGTTGTTCACATAAAAAGATCCCAAGAATTGAGAAAATAGAGCTGAGGTGAGCCGCTTTGCTAGGATTCGAGTACCCATTGCACTGACCTTCGAAAAAGCATGGATCTCCATGTGAAGTCGGGTGGCTCGATGACGTTATCCTAGGAAGTGAGAAGAAAGAGGGATCGCGCTAAGCCAAAACCGGTGAGTGGTCCATGCCCCTACCCTCATTTACATTTACGTTGGGCTTTGGCGTATAAGGATGGAAAGTTGATTAGCTAGTGCACATCGTTCCCACTAGTGGGATCGGCTAGAGGCCCTATTTAAATAAAAGGTGAACCGAAACTTTGGAAATGCATGCTTGCGTATGGTGCGAGAAGTGTGATCCCTTGTTTTATTTGTTTTATCTACGGAAGGTTTTTATTTCTCGGAAATATTTCTTAAGTTGCTGGCATCTTACCAAAATCCTTTATAGATAACACAAATGATTTCCCCCGTTTCAACAGTCTTAGACACCCAATATTTTGACTTGCCAAAAGCTTTATTTTGCATGGGAGAGTATCTCGGAGACTTATATGCTTAGAGAGTAAAATGTCTTGCTTGAGGACAAGCAAGAAGCAAAGTGTGGAAAATTTGATAAGACTCCGAGATACCCTTATTTCAGGCACATTTTAGGGTGTTTTATCGCGTCTATAGCATCCTCATTTGGTAAATTATGTGCGTAAATGTTTGAAAATCACTAACTGATGCACAAAAGCTATTTTTAGCTTAAAAGAAGTAAAACAGGAGCCCCGGGAGCAAATAGGACCAAAAGATGAGCTTAAAGAGCAAACCAGGCAAAAGCGGAGCCCCGGAGGACCAAACTGGAAGGCCAAACGCGTGTGAGCAAGCGTGGAAACTTTCCAGAAGCTCTCCATGCACGCTCACACGCGTGTGAGAGGCGTGGAGGCGTGATGCGCGAATTTCAGCTAGGGTTGTCATTTCGGAGACTATTTAAACCCCTTTGATGAATTTCCAGAGGAGGATTCCAGAATTTTGGTTTTCTCTTTTCTTAGTTTTTCCTTTGGAAAACTTTCTCCATTTTTTCCTAGTTTCTAGATTAGATCAATCTCCATTCTAGAAGACAACAAGCTTGGATTGAAGATCTTCTTCTCTCTAGGTGATCTCTATTTCATTTCTATAATTTTAGTAATCTTATTCTTGGATTAAATTAGCTTTTGCTTGCATTTCATATCATGAGTAGCTAATTTAGTCTAGCGATTTGGATTGTGTGATTGAATATTGCTTTTGTGATGATCTTATTTCTATATCTTGGATCTATGAATAGCCAATATCCTAGCAATCCTAATACATGACCTTGCACTCTCACTATGCAATATTCATCAACACTATCCAATCCCTACCCCTTTTACATATTCCCAAAATCACTTTTACTTTACTACTCTTTGGCACTCAAACCAACCAATGAACTACACTCTCACTTGCAATTCCACCCTTCACCACACTCAAGTCCTATGCATAATCCAATCAAGTAAACTCCCGAATGTTTGACATACCTCCACGTCCCTCCTTCAAGACCGACACTCGGGGAGTCACAGACTTTCCGTTTTATCATACAAATATCTTTTGAAATTTCACCCTATGCACGCAACTTGTTGTTACTATCCTACTATTCTTAAGAAGTCCATAGGAACTATGATTGTGTCAAGCTTCAAATCCTAACTCTAATCAAAGACATGAAAGAGTCAAGAGCTCAATCTCTCATCTAGATTGGCCAAATCCAAACAAGATCTCATCAAAACAACAATCAATAGACAAGAATAGATAATCCAACAATCTAAGCATTTAGATCCAAAATAGAGATAAAATCATCACACTAGCATCATACAATCACACAATCCAAATCCCTAGATTAAACTAGCCACTCATGATATGAAATTCAAAACAAAAGCTAATTTAATCCAAGAACAAGATAACGAAATATAATATAAATGAAATAGAGATCAGCTAGAGTGAAGTAATCCTTCAATCCAAGCTTGTTGACTTGCTACAATGGAGATTTATCTAAACTAAGAAATGAAAATCTAAGAAAAATGGAGAAAGTTCTCCAAAGGAAAAACTAAGGAAAGGGAAACTAAATTTCTGGGAACCTCCTTTGAAAATCTATCAAAGGGGTTTAAATAGTCTCCGAAAAAGCAACCATAGTCAATTTTCGCGCAATGTAGTCTCCACGCCTGCTCACACGCGTGTGAGTGTGCGTGGGAGGCTACTGGATCATTTCCACGCACGCTCACACGCGTGTGGCCATCCACTTGGGTCCTCCGGGGCTTCGATCTTGCCTGGTTCATTCTTTAAGCTCAACTTTTGCTCCTATTTGCTCCCGGGGCTCCTATTTCACCTCCTTTAGGCTAAAAGTAGCTTTCGTGTGTTGGTTAGTGATTTTCAAGCATTTATGAGCATAATTCATCATGTAAGGATGCCATAAACGTGACAAAACACCCTAAAATGTACTCGATTTAAGGGTATCTCGGAGGCTTATCAAATTTTCCACACTTTGCTTCTTGCTTGCACTCAAGCAAGAAAATTTACTATCTAAGCACATAAGTCTCCGGGATATCTTCTCATGTAAAACAAAGCTTTTGGCAAGTCAAAATGATGGGTGTCTAAGACTGTTGAAATGGGAGAAATCATTTGTGTTATCTACAAAGGATTTTGGTCAGATGTCATCAACTCAAGAAATATTTCCGGGAAATAAAAACCTTTCGTAGATAAACAAGTAAAATAAAGGATCACACTCCTCGCACCATACGCAAGCATGCATTTCCAAAGTTTTGGTTCACCTTCTATTTAATTAGGGCCTCTAGCCGATCCCGCTAGTGGGAACGATGTGCACTAGCTAATCAACTTTTCCATCCTTATACGCCAAAGCCCAACGTAAATATAAATGAGGGTAGGGGCATGGACCACTCACCGCTTTTGGCTTAGCGCGGTCCCTCTTTTCTTCTCACTTCCTAGGATAACGTCATCGAGCTACCCGACTTCACATGGAGCTCCATGCTTTTTCGAAGACAGTGCAATGGGTACCTGAATCCTAGCGAAGCGGCTCACCTCATCTCTTATTTTCTCAATTTTTGGGATCTTTTTATGTGAACAACCAACTCTAGATAAAGCTTTTTGCTTACCGAAGACTATGGTTGAGCACAACCCAACGAATTGGCTTCCCTCAATTTTTAAACTTGGTGATTGACCTTTTGCCTTTTTGACTTCTCTCCATGTCAACCCCTCATGCCTTTTTCTATTTACGATCAAGGGATTGTTTTTCATTAAGCTTACCAACAGGCTCACGTTTTGCCACATGCCCTACCAAATTAGTCCAATTCCGGGCCTCGCTAGTTTTATCTTTCTCAAATTAAAAAGTGCACACTCCCACTTCGAGAGATTGTTGACTAAGGTCCTACGTAAATAAAAGGTGAACATCATGCAAGCACGCAAGAATATAAACTTATTTTGGCTCTAAACACTCTCATGGGTGCGAAAAGTAACTTCTTCAAAGATATTTCAAGAGTAAAAATTTTTGGCATCTAGTCAAAATTCTCTCTAAATAACACAAATAATAACTCTATTTTCAAACTGCAAATGCACCCGCTTATCATTCCCAAGAGCTTCAACTTTCTTATTCTAAGCATATAAGCATACAAAGTGTGTCCTTTCCACACTTTAAAATAAACATCGTCCTCGATGTTTCCATACGGTATAGGGTAAAGGAACGAACAGGGATTCTAAAGATTAAACAAATAAAAGATCCCTTTCCACACTTTGGAATTTACTCTGGGATATAGGGTATGCATCAAACGATCCTATTTAACATGGTAAGCTCTAACACATACACAAAGCTATATAAACAAATATTTCCACACTTTAAAGATCAAAACGGGGCTTAAATTAGAAAAGGGATAAGAGGATAAACCAAGTATGCATCCCTCTTTCCACACTTTAGCTTCCAGCATAGGCCTGCTCCCGTTATAGATGCTCTATAAGAAATGGAGACATAACATACAAAAGGGTTTTCGGAGTGCTATTCAATTATTGTAAGCTGATAGAAATATAAAAGCAGTAAAATATAAAACATAGATAATTAAGCATGTAAAATAAGTAAAATTATTCAAAATAGAAATGCGGATATTTAAAGTGCATAAAAGTAAAGCAGATGGAATGTAAAAAGCGTAAAGCGATAAAAATAAAGCAAAGTAAAGTAAAAGAAATAAAGGCGGAACCCCGCGCATAGGGAACCTAATGTTTAGTGGGACAATCAACCAAGGTAACCAATGTCAAGTGGACTTCAGAATCATGGATTAAGTGTCAGGATTGAGAACGGAATAGGGAGGCATCACTGATCGCCGAAAGAGGGAGGGTGGAACTGGCTATTAAATCTAGCCTGAAGTTCTTCAATTCTTCTCTCATTCTCCTCCACTGCTCTTCGCATGCGATTAAGCTCTTCATTGTGGATGTCTTGCCTCACAGATATAGAAGTGAACTGGCCTTCCTGCCATGTGCGCTGCTCATGCCAATAATTTATTTGCTCATTGTGGAGCTGCCTGTGGAATGTCTGAGTCGTTTCCTAATCCATTGAAGTAGGGCCTTGCTCCTGCGCTGCTTCGTCCTCCTCATTCTGTTCATCCTCGTCAGTATCATCAGAAGCTTCCAAGTCTGGCGCATCATCACTTCCCAACCTCATATTCATAGCAAAGAACTCACTAACAGTGAAAGCAATCATGGTACCTTCATCTTTTTCTCGCATAAGAAGGTCTGTTAAGCCCAAACCCTGGCACAATCTAATAACAAAAGGTCCAATGAAAACAGTCTGAACCTTAGGCTTAAGTTGGGTTTGGAGCCATTTTCTCGCTTGCACGCCCATGTTGATGCTTATTCCATTCTCCATGCACCACATATAAAAGAGATCTTGCTTATAAACTTTGTTGCGATTGGTGGTCTTGCTGGAGAGATTCACTGCAAAGGCTAACCTAATAGCCTTCAAAGCATTTCTGGTGATGAGATTTGCCTTGAGATTGGATGAGTTGTAAGGTGCATTGTCTGTTATGCTCTTCCAGTATCGAATAGCTATAGCCTCTAAATCAAAATCTTCCTTAAACTCCCTGAAGAATGGCAAAGAAATATCCACAGCATCGTGGAATCCAAGAGTAACACCCAAAGTGTTAACTGACAAACTGTAGTGGTTGCCAAACAGTCTGAATGAGATGGACTCTCTTACATTGTTAACTTCTTTTCGGATCTCCAGTGTCGCTAAGAATTCATACGTGACTGGCGCAAATGTAGGTCATCTCCACTCGAATAGACGGCGGAGCTGTCGGTGCCTTATCAGTCCAGTAACCTCATTTAAGCAACCAAATTCTGTTAAAACATTGTCATAAAAGTAACGGCCGACTGATAACTGCTTGCCCTTATAATTATCCACCGAGGTCAGTTGAATGGGTGTCAAGTGCCTAAGCGACCTTGAACCTCGCTCCTGGGGAGCTTGTTGAACTGCAGCTTGAGGTCGTGCTCGTGACCTGCTGGATTCTCCGTGATCATATTTGGTTTTCTTTGCTATCTCTTTAGCTCGTCCCATCCTTGCGTGGAGAAGAGAAGAAAAACATGGTTGGAAGACAAAAATGGCGTGGGAAGGCCGAAGGGAGGATTTTAACCCGTGGGGGTCCTTTCACGCCGGCGACACGCGTGTGTGCGTGCGTGGGGGCTTACTGCGTCGCTCCCACGCACGGCTGCACGGGGCTTACTGCCTTGCTCCCACACACGGCTGCACGCGTGTGATCCTGCGTGTCAGCGCGGTGCACTGTTTTCTTCCGGTTTTGGTCTTTCCCTTCATACCTATGCCCGATTAGGCCTTTCCAAAGCAATTTTTAGTCTCGAATCCTACAAGTTAGTCCTTAAAAACATGGTACCATTGGAATTATAACAAAAACATTAAAACGAAAACATAAAAAGAATGTAAAAGCATTTTATTAAAACCTTGGGTTGCCTCCCAAGCAGCGCCACAGTTTACGTCATTGGCTAGACGCATTATACCTTGTTCAAGAATCAACCATACTCCTTGGTAGTGGGTATGAAACATTTTGGTACCCACGTATTCTTCCATGTAAGCTTATCATTTTTCCACTTCGGTTTTGATTTAGTTTTCGTTTTGACCGTCGCCCTTACATTATCATCTTCTTCCTTCATTCTTTCCTTTGCATCATTTGTGGCTTGTCCATTAAATCTCAGGGTTATTTCACCTGAACTCACATCTATGCGTGCATGACACGTAGCCAAAAATGGTCTTCCAAGAATTAAGGATCCATGGGACTCATTATCACCCATCTTGCAAACAACAAAATCGACAAACACAAGAAATTTTCCTACTCTTACTAAAACATCTTCCGCTAAGCCTTCCGGGTACCGTGTGGTTCTGTCAGCTAAACGTAGAGTTAGCCTTGTCGGTTTCAAACTTGGTAAGTTCAATTTTTCAAAAAGATTTGAAGACATGACATTAATAGAAGCTCCAAGATCGGCAAGAGCATTTTGAGGTTCCATGTTCTGTATAGAACAAGGAATCAACAAAGCTCCAAGATCGCCCTTCTTTCTGGGGTAACCCTCAGTCAAACAAGCCGAAGATTCTTGGCTTAAGCAAGTAAAATTATCACAATTGTCATCCTCAAATAACTTGCGGCATTCCTTGTTATTGAACCTTCTCGAGCCGCTTATTTCTGTTTTGAACTTTTGATTTTGTCTTGTGATAGCTCCTTTTCTTTTGGGCGTACTTCAGAAGTGGTTTTCTCCTTGCTTTCCTTCATTGAGATTGTGCACGAACCGCTCGCATTCTTTAATTCGAGATCGGGACTACAAGAGGTAGTGTCGTTTCTCTTTTCTTCTACCTTACATTGGCATATTCCGCAAATAGCATCCATCGGGTCACACTTTTCATGTTCTTCTTCCTTGGCATCAATAGCATTGACTCTCTCTTTTGGATTGTTCCCAGTGTTACTTGGGAGTTGTCCGTAGTGTCTCTCAGACATCATCTTAAACATTTGAGAGATCTGATTCTCAATGGTCTTTAGTGTAGCCTTGGACTCTTGTCTAAGACTAGAAATCTCTTGTCGAATCTCTTGAGTAATCTCTTGTTTTAGATTTGCCCGATCATTTTTGAGTTCCATGATCGTCCTTGTAAGTCTTTCATCCACTTCACGGATGTCATCCCTTCTCTGTTGAGTAAAGTCAAGTTGAGAGTTATATTGTGGCCTGAATTGGGTCATTTGATTTCCATTTCCTTGGTTTTGATTGTACATCAATCTGTTCTTATCATTTTGTCCATATGCAGGCTTGTTTCCATAGTTGTATTGTGCTCTCGCTTGATATCCATCATTGTTGCTATTGTTCCAACCCTCTCCCTGCTTCCAATTGTTGTTTGATCTTTGATTTTGTCCATAGGCATTGTAGTTGGAGTTTCTTTGGTAATCTACCGCCTCAACTTGCTCAGATGCAGACGGAGAAGTGCAAATATTGGTATCATGAGGTCCTCCATAGATGTTACAGTAAAGTGCCAAAGCCATACAAGGCTTGGGTTTTCCTTCCATTTTTTCTACCATGGACTATAGGTTTTTGATTTCATGATTCATTGCCTCTATTTTTGCCTTGCTCGCTACACGATTATCAACTTCATATATGCCCTCGTGATCTCCTCGTCGGTCGTACCAACATGATGTATTCTTAGATATTCTCTCAATTAATTCTTTAGCTTTTGGCAAAGCTAGGGAAACAAATGCACCGCTAGAGGATGAGTCAAGCAACATCTTTCCTTCGTCTGTTAGCCCTCCGTAGAATGAGCTAATCATGTCCCATGGGTGCATCAGATCTTGCGGGCATTGTCTTTTAAGAACCTTGAATCGTCGCTAAGCCTCTCCCAAACTCTCAAGCCTTCCTTGCTTGAATTACTGTATTAGCCTTCGAATCCTCATAGTCTTCGTGATGGGAAAGAACTCATTCATGAATTCACGATGCAACTGCTACCACGATTTAAAATGATTGTCGTCTTGTCTTTCCAACCATCGTGCTGCCTCTCCTATAACTGAAAATGGTAATAATTTAAGTCGAACTATCTCCTCACTAACGCCTTCTTGCCTGTACATCCCACATGCTCGTATGAACCTTGCTATGTGTGCATTGGGATCTTCAGATGGTAATCCCGAGTATTGACTGTTCTGAACTAGTGTGAGAATAGTTGGATGCACGTGAAAGTTGACGTTTTCCATCGGTGGTATATAGATCGAATTATGCATGTTAAAGTCAGGGGTCATGTAATCTGCAATTGATCTTTGCGGTTCCTGAGAAATTCCATAGTATTCTTCTTCACGAATGTTCTCTTGATTGTTTGTTCTGTTAGCTTGTGGTTCTTCAAGAATTGGTTCTTCATGGTTAATTGGTGTTTGTGGAACAATTGGAAGTGGGGGTGGATTTGGTACATTTGTTCCTCGTCCTTGTGGATTTCTTGTTGCGCTTGATGAAGCCATTTGTGATCCTTGGGTATTTTTCCTTCTAGTTGCTCTATTGATTTCTGGAATGTAGGGTAGTAAGCCTTGATTTCCTTTCGCTCGCGTGTGCATTCACCTAGTAAGATTATCAATGAAACAGAAATTCGTAGTCAATTGGGTAAGTAGCAAAAACAAATAAAATAAAAATAAAACAAAAGAAAGTGGAATGGATTAACAATACTCAAATCTAGCATTCATGCAATCAAAGTAAACAAAAATATATGATAACCTATTGCCCTCCCCGGCAACGGCACCATTTTGAGGAAGCAGTTTTACGTGGGGTGATTCGTCAAAAGATATTTGTGTTAAAATGGAAAGTCAGTGACTCCCCGAGTGTCGGTCTCGAAGGAGGGACGTGGAGGTGTGTCAAATGCTCGGGAGTTTACTTGATTGCGTCATGCAAGGGATACGAGTGTGGTGAATGGTGGATCGTGAGTGAAAGGAGTTCATAAGGTTTGGTTTGAGTGCAAGAAAGTAGTAAAGTAAGAGAGTTTGCAAATATGTAAAAGGGGTAGGGATTGGATAGTGTTCATGTACGTTGCATCTTGGTGTGACTAAGGTAATGGATAGATAATGCAAGGATGTTGGCTATTCAAGAGTGTGTTGTCTTAGTCCTTTTCCACCTTTGTGTACTAAGGCTTCTTTGACTAAGGACTGCCTTCAAGAATCCAAAGCTCTAAGAGGAATTTTATCAAACACTTAAGCTACACACTATCCTACTATTCTTAAGAAGTCCATAGGAACTATGATTGTGTCAAGCTTCAAATCCTAACTCTAATCAAAGACATGAAAGAGTCAAGAGCTCAATCTCTCATCTAGATTGGCCAAATCGAAACAAGATCTCATCAAAACAACAATCAATAGACAAGAATAGATAATCCAACAATCTAAGCATTTAGATCCAAAATAGAGATAAAATCATCACACTAGCATCATACAATCACACAATCCAAATCCCTAGATTAAACTAGCCACTCATGATATGAAATTCAAGACAAAAGCTAATTTAATCCAAGAACAAGATAACGAAATATAATAGAAATGAAATAGAGATCACCTAGAGTGAAGTAATCCTTCAATCCAAGCTTGTTGTCTTGCTACAATGGAGATTTATCTAAACTAAGAAATGAAAATCTAAGAAAAATGGAGAAAGTTCTCCAAAGGAAAAACTAAGGAAAGGGAAACTAAATTTCTGGGAACCTCCTCTGAAAATCTATCAAAGGGGTTTAAATAGTCTCCGAAAAAGCAACCCTAGTCAATTTTTGCGCAATGCAGTTTCCACGCCTGCTCACACGCGTGTGAGTGTGCGTGGGAGGCTACTGGATCATTTCCACGCACGCTCACACGCGTGTGGCCATCCACTTGGGTCCTCTAGGGCTCCGATCTTGCCTGGTTCGTTCTTTAAGCTCAACTTTTGCTCCTATTTGCTCCCAGGGCTCCTATTTCACCTCCTTTAGGCTAAAAGTATCTTTCGTGTGTTGGTTAGTGATTTTCAAGCATTTATGAGCATAATTCATCATGTAAGGATGCCATAAACGTGACAAAACACCCTAAAATGTACTCGGGGTATCTCAGAGGCTTATCAAGTGGTTACATAGGTTTAGTACGAAATCCTCAAGATTGACACATAAACTCTAACATAGAACTCCTAATTTCATAATTCAACTTATCAATTGTCTAATTTCAAGTGACAATAACCGACTTAAGGGATTCCTTACCTCACAAGTGTGTAATATCACCGTAAAAGTAGTCTTGAATCTTTATCCCCAATTTTCACCGAAAAACCCTAGGTAGAATACACCACCATAACAACATATTTAAGAAATCTTTACCTACAATCAAGTTCTAGGGAATAAATCAAGACTTTTTAACCGAATAAAATTAGAATTTTACCGAAGGATGATCAACTTTGTGTAGAAGCTTGGCTATGGAAGTTATTGCTCAAGGTTGAAGATGAAGTTCTCCTCTCCCTCTTTTCTCTCTTAAAATTTTGGCCAAGGGGTGGAAATGGAAGACAAACCCAATAAAATCTACTCTTTTAATATTTTAATAAGGGTATGAGGCTAATTAAAGTGACACTTGTCAATTTCTTGTGGTAGATCATGGAAAAATATCTTTGGCTTGCCAGTTATGGGTTAAAAAGATATAGTTACGGTAGAAAATAATTTAGTTAAGAATGATTTCAAAGCCAAAATTATTCCGAACTTGATCCTATCATTAAATCCTAAAATCGGACAATTTTCGGTACATCGCGAAATATAGTGATACCAAGGTTGTAATAAATTTTCACTCTCATGGGTGTAATAAACTTAACTAAGTAGGAAGTTCATGGTTAATGGTATAGTGCATACAGTCCACTTCCTAGGGCAATCTGAACTGAACACATGTTCCTAAAATTTTTACGGTTCGTGACCGGCACGCATGTTCGCTGCTTATTATCAACAATTCTAACTCGCAAAATCGTATTGAAATATCTACTGAACATAACCCATGTATGTCAATGCCTAAAAAAAATTTTTTTTTCGAACACTAGACTTATTGGAATGAGTGAAGGGTTACAGTCTACCCTCCTTAAGAATGGTTTCGTCCCCGAAACTTCCTTCTTAGCATCTAAGGTTTCAAGGTAGACCACTACTTACTTCCATTTACACATAACGGCATTTAGTACGCCTAATCTAGCACTCAAATTAATTTAGGTATATAACAAGTAGATCGACTCTACGCACCTGAGTTAAACAGTTCAGGATAACGTTCCATCATAACGTCCTCCAACTCCCGCGTAGCTTCCTCTGGGCTGTGGTTCGACCACTGAACCTTGATCATTTTGACTGATTTTCTCCTTGTGTCTCGGGTTTTAGAATCCAAGACTCGAATTGGTCTTTCTTCATATGCCAACGAATCATCCATTTCTAATTNTATGCCAACGAATCATCCATTTCTAATTCCTCAGGTTCCAATACATGGGATGTATCAGGTACATATCGCTTAAGTTGAGAGACGTGAAATACATTATGTACTCTGTCGAGCTCAATCGATAGGCTAAATTTCCTATCCTTTCCAAAATTTCGTAAGGTCCTATATAACGAGGACTCAACCATGTTTTCCATCAACCATTTTCTCCTTGATATTATTTAACCAATCGTCCTCCCCTTGTGCTTGTCTGATCTCTTCAAATAGAATTGGAGTGGCCGACAGGTAATATAATTTCACCTCTTGTTCCACTTGACCACACCTTTTTATTTCCAGATTGAGTCTCTGAAAGTCCTTGCATAATTGCTCGGGCAATACCCAAAGAGCGTGATTTGATTTCCAGCTCAATGCATCTGCTACCTTGTTCGCTTTGCCCTCTTAGTGTTGAATTTCCAAATCATAATCCTTAATCAATTCCAGCCATCTTCTTTGCCTCAAATTAAGGTCCCTCTGAGTAAAGATATACTTTAAACTCTTGTGATCCGTAAAAATCTTGCAAGTGACTCCATAGAAGTAGTGTCGCCAGATTTTGAGAGCAAACATCACGGCTGCCAGCTCTAGATCTTGCGTTGGGTAGTTAGCTTCATGTGGTTTTAATTGCCGAGATGCATAGGCTATTACCCTTCCATCGAGCATCAAGACACATCCAAGCCCTTTGTAAGACGCATCTGTGTACAACTCATAGCCATCTGTTCCGACAGGTAAGGTCAACACTAGGGCAGTTGTTAACCTCTTCTTAAGTTCTTGGAATGCCTGCTCGCATTCTTCATTCAAACTATACTTGGTAGTCTTTTTGAGTAGATTTGTCAACGGCTTTGCTATCTTCGAGAAGTCCTGGACAAATCTTCGGTAATAACCCGCCAAACCTAAGAAACTTCGGATTTCGGTGACCGATTTGGGTGCTTCCCGTTCAGTTACCGCCCGTATTTTAGTCGAGTCCACTGCTATTCCTTCCTTGGTGATTATGTGACCAAGAAATGCTACTTCATCCTTCCAAAATTCGCATTTTGACAATTTTGCAAAAAGTTTCTTTTCTCTCAACATCTGTAACGCTGTTCTAAGATGTTCTTCGTGCTCCTCCGGTGTCTTTGAGTAAACCAGAATGTCGTCTATAAAGACAACGATGAACTTATCCAGATACGAAAGAAAAATCCTGTTCATCAGGTCCATAAAAGTTCCTGGTGCATTAGTCACTCCGAACGGCATGACTGTGAATTCGTAGTGCCCATATCTAGTCCGAAACGCCGTTTTTGAAATGTCCTGCTTCACGACTCGTACTAGGTGATACCCTGAACGTAAATCAATCTTTGAAAATACGCCAGTTCCCCTTAATTGATCAAACAGATCGTCGATCCTAGGCAGTGGGTACTTGTTCTTTACTGTGACTCGATTGAGTTCTCTATAATCGATGCACAGTCTAAGGCTTCCATCTTTCTTTTTCACAAACAATACCGGTGCGCCCCAAGGTGATACACTTGGTCTGATAAATCCCTTCTCCAATAGTTCTGCCAATTGTGCCTTCAACTCCTCCCTCTCTTTGGGTGCCATTCGATAAGGTGCTTTCGAGATAGGTGAGGTTCCTGGTACGAGATTGATAGTAAATTCCACTTCCCTCTTCGGCGGTATTTCTGTGAGGTCATCTGGAAACACGTCAGGAAATTCACACACAACTAGGATTCGGTTAATCTCAGGTTCTCCTATCTCAGCATCTTGCACCAAACAGAGATATACCTCACATCCCTTGCGAGCATACTTCTTCAATTCCTGCATTGTCATTAACTTTGGTTCGGGTTGCTTTTCAATTCCTCGGTATGATATTCTCTTCCCCTTTGGTCCTCGTAGGACAACCTTTCGCTCATTACACACTATTTGAGCTTTATGCCTATCCAACCAATCCATCTCGATTACCACATCAATGCCCTCTAGATCAAAACGAATGAGGTCTCCAGGATAGTTAAATCCAGCTATTTCTATTGAAACATTGCCATAACCATCCTTACAGGCTACTACTATTCCCGAGCCAACTTTTACGTTTAAATCTAATCTAATAGTAGGTCTTAACTTCAATCTATCAGCAAACGTAGATGATATAAATGAATTTGTAGCCCCCATATCAAATAATACTAAGCCAGACACTGAGTTTATGAGAAATGTACCGGTTACGACGTCGCTAGCCTGAGCTTGAGTGCTATTGACGACGTAAATCCTGCCTTGGTTCTCCGTGCTGCTTTCTCCCATAGGTGACTTTCCTTTGTGGTTGGGACCGGAAGCGGCGTTTGCTAGCCTCCCCCGATTTACTGCTTGAAAGTTAACTCCCTTATTTCCTGCTTCTGCGGGTTTCTGGCCGGTGCTCCCATTAAATCCTCCTCTTGGACTTGTATTTTGTGAGTGGTTCCGGAAATTTTTTACCTTGGTTCAGCACTCATAGTACTTGTGTCCTGTGAGACCACACTTGTAGCACTTAATCTTCATTCCTTGAAAATTTACTCCGGGATGATCCTTTCCACATTTCCAGCAAACAGAATGTTTCCCCTGATTTGTTCCTCCCCTCTTCTCTCCTTGCTTTGGGTTAGATTCACCCTGGTTAGATTTCTTATTTTCCAACCTGAATTTTCTTTGGTTATCATTAGCTTTCTTTTTGTTTCTATCGTAGACTTCTTGTTGGTCTAAGTATACCTGATAATGATCTGATGCCCTATCGTACGCCTCCTTAAGAGTAGAGCACAAGAATGGTGCAATCACCCTTCTCACCTCCCAGTCCAATCCACGAACAAACCTCCTTGCCTTACTCGCCTCGTCGGGCACGATCTCTTGAGCAAAACTCATCAGTTCCACGTACTTGTCATGGTAGTCTTGGACGGTTGCTCCTTTTTGCTTCAGTCGTAGGAATTCCTCGCACTTGATTCCTTTGATTCGCTCTGTGTAGAATTGTCCTCTTAGTTCCACTTTGAATTCCTCCCAGCCAAAGCCTGGGTCTTGCGGGAGGTCGGGTCCAACTGTTGCCTACCAGTTGTCTACGGCTTTCGTTAGGTAATAAACTGCGGAGGGTACTCGCTGATCTACAGGACAATTTATTGCGTTAAGCAACTTATCAAACGTTCGGATCCATTCTTCCAAGATTACTGGATCTTTTTCTCCCGCATAATACAGCGGTTGTCTACTTGCTACGGCTTTAGCAAAATCAACCCGGGGTTGTCCTTGATTTTGGTTCTGGGCTTGCTGAGCCATCATGAACTCAGCCATTTGCTCCATTGCCAGAGCCATGCGATCCATCGCTGAGATGTCGTTGTTATTACCAACAGGTACACCTCGTCTAGGTGGCATGTTCACTAGACGACAGTTTCAAATTAGTGCTCGAAGTATAAAAGTTCTTAAGAAGTTAACTAGCTAAACAGTTAGTATAGCAGCTACTCAAGTTCTATTCAGTAATTTCCAATATTCACTTCGTTATACCCACCAAGCAGGTGTCTCAATTATAGCATAACAATTAGTAGTGCATTATACTATCAAACTTACTCACAATAATCATAAGCAATGATTAAGAAATCACAAGTACTGATCAAATCATTCAACAACCAGAATCAAGAAATTCTGTAAGGTAAAAATGAGGTACCCCCTTTTTGATGCTGCCTAGTCTTAGTTCCAGCTCTGTTCCAAAAGCTTGTACTTAAACTAAGCTGAATAAGTGACATAGGTCAGTCTTAAGAAACTTAGGCTGACTCGAAACTTGGTTCACTCGAAACTAGGCTGACTCGAAACTAGGGCTCTTAAAGTCAACTTCTTAACATCCTAGGACTTTAACCTAGGGCTCTGATACCAACTTGTAACACCTCGGCTCGACTTACCGTACATCCGGAGTAGTTACCGCCACACCTAGAGTGAATTCTATCATCCCTTGACAAACAAACTCCACTCTAGGTGCATAGGCTAAAAGGGAACTCTACTTTACAACAACTACCACCCAACATATATATATATATATATATATATATCTCAGCTGACTAGGGTTAGCTAAGCTGCACATACATAACTACATATATATACATAGATCTGCCCATTGGGCCAAAATTACAAGTTTCGGGTTGTTCACGACCCTACTGATCAGGTTTAGAAACCACTATGGTTACAAAAAGGAACATTTACACAAAAGAGCTACCCATGGCGTTTCTTAAGGGTACATCACCTATTCTATCTAACGGTACACTAGACCGGTGTATGTGCCCCACACCACATACCATTCACCCTCGAACCAGGTAAGGTAGTCCAAAAAGCGACACGTGACATTCTCCATGGACCACTCGGCCCATGTCTCCGGAGGACTTGGGTCCCAGAGGTAGGGGTAGTGAACGATGAACTCTAGGGGATTACTTCCCTTTAACACTTTAAAAAAATAGTTTGAAATTAATCATATTAATTACTTGGGGGATTTGTTGATAATGAAAGTACTCAAATACCATTACCCAACAAATTGAAGCGAGAAACTACCTTTTAATATATTTGGAATATATCATATTTAAAAATTTCAAATTTTTACTAATTTATTTAATCTTTTTCCTTAAACTTAGGATTTCTTTATCCACAATAACTCATTCAACAATAATGGTTGAACCAAATAAACCCCGAGCAGAACACCTAAATGAAAGTCCATATTTTCTATATCACAATCTCATTGCATGACGTTGTCATCTGTACTACCAACAGTAACCCAATTGCAAATACACACTACCAACAAAAAGGAAGAGGACAAATAGTAAAGATGAATACAATGATAATGTTACTCAAAAGAGAATTAAGAATACTTAAAAAAATTCAAACCAAATGTAGTATTTATTTAGACTATCATTTTTAGACCAAGTATTTAGACTATCGATTTTACAAAGTCGCAAGCATTTATTTTAGTGACAATTATAATGAATATTATATTGGATTCATATATTTTGAGTTACATATTTAATTAAACAAATTCGATATTCAATTACCTATGTATAAACTTTCCATATATAATCTTACATTGATATACTTTCAAATATTTATTTAAATATAAATATTGGCCATTAACCTATTCGCGCAATGCGCGTGTAAAACTAGTTTATGCTATAAAGTATTATATATAATGTTTAAAATATTGATTATATCTTTAATTTTATTATGATCCACTAGTTTTATATGCACATTGCGCGAATGGATTAATGCCCAACGTTTATATTAAAATAAATATTTGAAAGTATATCAATGCAAGATTATATAGAAGAAGTTTATACATTGGTAATTGAATGTCGAATTTTTTTATTTAAATATCTAACTCAAAGTATATGAATCCAAGATAATATAGAAAATTCATTATAATTATTACTAAAATAAATGTTTGCAACCTTGTAAAATCGATAGTCTAAATATTTGGTCTAAAAATGATAGTCTAAATAAATACTACTTTTAATTTGAATTTTTCTAAGTGTTCTTAATTCTCTTTTGAGTAACATTGTCATTGTCTTCATCTTTACTATTTGTTCTCTTCCTTTTTGTTGGTAGCGTGTTATTTGCAATTCGGTTATTGTTGGTAGCATAGATGACAACATCATGCAATGAGATTATGATATAGGAGCTATGGACTTTCCTTTAGGTGTTCTACTTGGGGTTCATTTGGTTCAACCATTATTGTTGAATGAGTTATTGTGGATAAAGAAATCTTTAGTTTAAGAAAAAAGATTAAATAAATTAATAAAAAATTGAAAATTGAAAATATTATGTATTGCAAAGATATTAAAAGGTAGTTTATCGCTTCTATATGCTGGGTAATGGGTTATTTGAGTACTTTCATTGTCAACAAATCCCCCAAGTAGTTAATATGATTGGTTTCAAACTATTCTTTTTAATTTTTTTTTCATGGTATTAAAGAAATACATATGTATCATTTTTTGCTGTAACTACTAATTTATTTAATTCAATAAGAGTAAAATAGAGTGATTTCGCTTCAATTTGTTGGGTTATTTGAGTACTCTCTTTGTCAACCAATCCCAAAGTAGTTAATATAATAAGCTTCAAATTATTTTTAAATTTTTATTCATAGTATTAATAAAATACTTGGTAAATAAATATATAACATTATTTTGTACTATAACTTTGATATTTAATTACAAGATATTGTAAAAATAAGATAATGGACAATGTAATGAATATCAATTAATACATTTGAATGTAAAGAATCTTTGCATGAAAGAAAATAAAGACAATATAACTAATGAAATTATTTCTCTTATTTAATTTAATTTTTTGATTATGAATAATTTTTTCAAATAAAGGTATTGTAGACACATAATTCTAAATTAAAGAAATACATATGTATCATTTTTTGTTATAGCTACTAATTTATTTAATTTAATAAGAGTAAAATAGAGTGAGAAACTTAATTATGTCAAATTTGATTGAGATGAGGTTCGAACCTAAGACCTTTATTATAGAAATTAATGGGTGACTTAAAAGTTAACGGAATATTAACAAGGAAGAGAATATTTAACGGAAAACTTAACGGATAATCATAAAAGTAAGATTAAATTAGGTAATCTATATTAATAATATTAATCTGAATTATCTTAACCATCTATTTGATTAAATAATTCATCTGAACCATCCATTTGATTAAATAATTTGACCACATTTTTTCTATCCATTTTAGACCTAAATCTCTTTGGTTCTTATTAGTATAGTAGATTTTATGATATTGGACTTGTTTAATGAATTCACACCCGTTGCTTTAGGAGACCAATCCTTAATTTTAGAGGTGTATTGTTTTTTTTTTTTGTTTTTTGTTTTTTTTTTTTGCCACCAATTGATGGAGACCAAGCAGAAGCACTGAAGCAGCTGGACAAAGAAACCCGCCGATTCTTGGAATTTTGAAGCTCAGATTCCAGAAGCCTGTTGCGAAGTTCCCGCCTTCAATTGACCTGCTTTCAGAGGCGTTGCGTTCTTGTTCTCGAGGCAAAGACAGATGGCGTGACAGCTGCAGCAATATGTTTACCAAATATGGATGGGTGATGTTAACCTAGAGGAATCAGATTATTTGGCGCATTGTGAAACCTGTCATCATCAGCAACGGAATAACGGTCACCACCGTGAACCTCCATTCCCGCAGGATTGTCGATCATGGCCCTGCCTAAAACAAATACAACAAGATGGAGGGAAATTCTCGTATTCGACAGTTTGCCAAAATCCCCTGTCCGGACTTGCATCCGTATCCGCAAATCCAACCCAAAGAGGTCAGCCTCAAGCTTCACTTCAGTATGTTTTGATCCATTTTGCACTTCTAGTACAACACCGTTTTTTCTGCTTATAATTGTGGTGTTTGGTAGAGATTATTACAATTTTATCTGAGTTTTTGTACTGTTTCTACACACGTGTTAAATGTTCTACCTCTCACATGTTTTATTAAGCTTGTGGAGGTTACACGGGCTTAGCTCAGTAGTCAATAATTAGTATTTGTGAGAAGAGACTAGAGTTTGAAACTCTGCAGCAGCAATGTAGGGATTATGCCCAAAGTGAGCAGATCCCTTATGAATCATCATTTGGCCCGATCTGCTGAGCCACTAAATTAACATGATTTACCTCCTTCCACATGCTCTGTCGGGCCTTGGCGTGGGGGCCTTTAGGTTGGGGATTCAACCTTTTGGGAGAATATTAAGTTTCTGGATTATGTATTGCATGACACATGGTAGCTCTTTTAATCCATTAGTTACGGTAATAACACATTCATAAACCATAATCATAACCTTTGATCATAAGCATCGCCAAATGGGACCAATATGAGGGCTGATAGGCATTCATTAGTTCAAATTCAGAAACAACTGGCTTTCTTATCCCTATGAGATTTTTTGGATGAAAAATATAGAAGTAGCAATAATAAGAGATTTTCTATAACTCATCTGAACTGTAATATTTTTAATCTGGTGAAGTTGTGTATAGTAACCATTGACCACAAAGTTGACATGTCATTTGATGAATGCAAGCCGTAAGACAAATTGAAATCCAGGAGGAAATTGTAACATAGGGGTTGAAAGAGATGTATGTTGTATTGGAGATAGAAAATGATAATCATCATTCATCAATAACTAATGACCTTCAATTTGTAGCTTGATAAAGCCTTTTGAAAAGAAGATGGGCATTGCATTTGTTGGAATTCACCCAAATTGTACATTTTATTTAATCCAGGAAGATTATAGATATAGATGGACATTTTTAAATTCTAGCAAATATATACAAAAACATCTATTGGAATTTATTTGATTTATAAACACTAGGAGGTAACCATATGTTATTGAGAGTTTAGACTTCATGTTAATTTACCACTAAGGACTAGAGATGCTTGTGTTATGGCTCTAGCAACTCTCCACACTTCATGTTGAACTAAAAGCCATGACTGTTTGGTGTTTACGCTCTTAGCCTGCTCAATGCTGTCATCTACTCCTGGGAAGGACTTGGATCCATAATCATTGTGCTTTGATGGAGCATAAATCTGCATAATTGCAGAAGGGTGTTAACATCAGCAAGTAGATAGATCTTCACTTGTGAAAGCAAATACTAAAGACCTACCATGTGTTTATACCATGGCCTTGTAGTTAGTCCATCTGGATCTGTGAATGCCCGTTCTGCCATCATTAGTCTGTCATTTAATTCTCTTACTTTCCAGGAATCTTTTCTTTGTGGTAATGCCCTAGCTTTTACTGTTTCAAATGCCTGAAATCATATTCTTGTTAAATAAGTGTATTGCACTGCACAGGAAAAGCCTTTAAATGATCTTGACAACAAATGTGTACCTTCTTTTCATCGTTTATCTTAATGGCTGCCTTTTTAAACTTCTCAATAGAATTAAACAAGGGAAAAAGTTTTACCCCCTTATCTGATACTTCATCTTTCAACTCTTCTGCACATTTCTGTTTAAATGAGAACTAGACTATTAGATTCCATTCGTTTATTGCTAATAGAAAACTATAATTGTGCTCACATTAGACATATTTTATTGGTAACCAAAATACCAAATTACATAATTTTATCAACAGCAGACAAGTTACTCCAAATCTAACATTCATACACATACCTCTAGTTCATATGCATAAGATAGATAGTTGAATGGCAAAATTTCTTCATCTGCAAGCTGCAGTGCTACTAATCCCCAAATGCTTGCCGCTGTTTGTAGATATTAGATAATAACAAATTGCTAAAAAATTTCACAATGTAAAACAATATGCATTTTCTGGTAGGCAAATAGTACAGTCTGAGGCAATTGCCTGTTGTACATTGCAAATAAATGGGATCTATGTGCTATAATCTAATCTCCCCAAAACTTACAAATTCTTTGTTATTGCAACTGATGAATTTTTTGATTACTCACTTCCGAAGACTTATACCAAAATAGGAGAGATCTATAAAAATGTTCTCATAAAAAACTTTCCTTATTGTTCCCCTACAGTCATTCCGTCAATCGCATTCACTGATGGAGACTGGGAATTATTTTACTTCTCATTTGGGAATTAAAATCGATCTGTTTGGTGGTAAACTGAAAAAGTTTTGTTTCTGTTTTTTCTGCACATTTTTTTTGAATAGCATGTCACTGATTTTATTTTTATTATTATTATTATTATTATTTGTTTTTTTTTTGTTTTTGGTTTTGGTTTTGGTTTTGTTTTTGTTTTGTTTTTTTTTGTTTTTTTGTTTTTTTTTTTGTTTTTTTTTTTAATGTGTACTGTTATCTGGCATTTGGATTAAATTTCTAAATAATTGATAATAATTATGATTCTGAAAACAGACTGTTAATTTCATGTCAATGCAGCAGCAAAATGTGTAGTATATGTCTGATTGTTGAGATTATTATAATTATTATGTGTTAGGCAGCAGTAAAATAAACAGTAGCAAAGTTAGGCAGTAAAGTTAACAGCAGCAGAAATGTTAGGTAGCAGAAATGTTAGGCAGCAGTAAATAGTGCAGAATTTCAGGAAACTTGTCTATTTTCTCATGTATATATAGATGTATCAGCTAGCTAATGAAGATATAACACAGATTTGTTATTTCAGAACTCTGAAACATCTGTTTTCCATCATTTTTCAGTTCTGGTCAGTAAATACTAGCCTCTAATTTTCTGTGTTAAACCTCTATTTTGTCATGGTATCAGAACCAAAATCCTGAGATAATCTTTGTGTCTTGTTCCTTGTCTTGCTCCAAGATCATAGTATTCTTGTTCTTGTATCACTTGTATCTTGCTATCATAGTTTCTTGGACCTATTCTCTTAGTTCTTGGTTCTGTTTTCTTGGATCTATTCTTGTTTTCTGATTGAATCATGTCTTTGGAAAGATCAGAAAATTTTTTTGTTCGATTTAATGGCAAAAATTATTCTGCCTGGGCATTCCCATTTGAGCTCTTTGTCAAGGGAAAGGAACTATGGAGTCATATCAGTGATTCTGCACCTGACAAAGAAAAGGAGAAGGAGAAATATGCAAAATGGGAGGTAAAGGATGCTCAGATTATGTCCTGGATTCTTGGAAGTGTGGAACCCTCCATACTTCTCAGTCTCAAGCCTTATAAGACCTCTAGAGGAATGTGAGATTACTTGAAGAACGTCTACAACCAAAGCAACTCAGCACGAAGGTTTCAATTGGAGCTTGAGTTGAGCCAACTCAGTCAAGGGAGTATGTCAATCCAAGAGTTTTATTCTTCATTTGAAACTCTTTGGACTGAATACACTGATATTGTGTATGCAAATGTTCCTTCTGAAGGACTAGTTGCTGTACAAAATATCCATGAAACCAGCAAGCGTGATCAGTTTTTAATGAAGTTAAGGGGGGAGTTTGAAACGATTAGGTCTAACTTGATGAATAGACAGTTAGTTCCTTCAATGAATATTTGTGTAGGAGAGCTTCTCAGGGAAGAACAACGGCTCACTACACTGCTGTCTTGGAGCAGAAAGCTCAAAATTCTGCTCCAATTCCTGTTGCCTACGCTGCCCAAAGGAGATCTAACGGAGGCAGAGATATGACTAATGTCCAGTGTTATAGTTGCAAGAATTTTGGTCACTTTGCCAATAATTGTACTAAAAAATTCTGCAATTATTGTAAGAAAGCAGGGCATATCATCAAAGAGTGTTCCATTCGGCCTCCGAAGAAACATGAAACTGCCTACAATGTCTCGGTTGGTCCCTCTAGTGTCTCCAATGCTAGTCAGTCTACGATTACCCCTGAAATGGTCCAACAAATGATAGTTTCTGCCCTATCAGCCTTTGGTTTTTCAGGTAACAATACTTCTGATTCTAAGCCTTGGTATTTTGATTCTGGTGCTTCCCATCACATGACCAACACTGCCTTGCCTTTAAAAAATGTTCAAAAGTATAGTGGAGATCTTCAGATTCATACAGCAGATGGAAATTCCTTACCTATCACAGCCGTTGGTGATATTTCAGCTTCTTTAAATAATGTTTTTGTGTCTCCTAAGTTGTCTACTAATCTTATATCTGTCGGACAATTAGTTGACAGTAACTGCACCGTTCAATTTTCAAAATCTGGTTGTTTTGTGCAGGATCAAGTGTCCGGGAAAATGATCGCGAAGGGCCTAAAGTGGGACGTCTTTTTCCCTTGTTTTTGTCTCCTCCTCCAGTGTCAAATTATGTTGCTTGTAATGCTGTCTAAAGTAATAATCAGGTGTGGCATAGACGTTTAGGACATCCTAATTCTCATTTACTTCGAATCTTGCTTAAATCTGGTTTACTTGGGAATAAAAAATTTCTTCTAATAATGATGTTGTTGATTGTGCATCCTGTAAACTTGGCAAAAGCAAAACTCTTCCTTTTCCATTGCATCAAACCCATACCACCAAACCTTTTGAACTCGTGCATACTGATGTATGGGGTATTGCACCTGTAATCTCTCATGAACATTACAAATACTTTGTTACATTTATTGATGATTTCACTCGTTTTACTTGGGTATATTTTCTTAGGACTAAGAGTGAGGTTTTCTCTGTGTTCAAGGTCTTTCTTGCTTTAATTGAAACACAGTTTTCTACTAAAATCAGAATCTTGCGATCTGATTCGGGAGGGGAATATATGTCAAATGAGTTTCAATTCTTTCTTCAAAGTCATGGGATCATTTCTCAGCGTTCTTATCCTTTCACTCCACAACAAAATGGTGTGGCTGAAAGAAAGAACCGTCATCTTCTTGATGTTGTTAGAACTCTTCTAATTGAGTCTTGTGTTCCTTCTAAATTTTGGTGTGAAGCTTTAGCTACTGCAGTTTATTTAATTAATAGATTACCATCTCCCAACTTGAACAATAATTCCCCTTATTTTTATTTATTTGGGCATGCACCAAATTATTCCAATCTGCATGTTTTTGGATGTGTTTGTTTTGTGCACCTTCCTGCACATGAGAGGAATAAACTTACTGCTCAATCTGTTAAGTGTGCTTTCTTAGGTTATGCTGGAACCCAAAAAGGATTTCTTTGCTATGATCCTCATGCCCGTCGAACTCGTGTCTCTAGGAATGTCATTTTTTTTGAACACCAGTCCTTTTTTAGCACCACACAGACTTCAGAACTTCCTTCTCTATCTACTTTACCGTATTTCTCTGCATCACCAACACCTGTACATCGGTTTAAACCTGGTTGTGTTTATCATAGACGCACCCCTCCTGCTTCTGATCCTCCTACAGGTCTCACTATGGCTTCTTCGCATCAACCTGCGACAACTGATTCTGTTCCACCAAGTTTCAGTAATCCCACTCCTCTTCGTAGAAGCTCTAGACCTCACAAACCAGTTGAAAGGTATGGTTTTTCAAACCCTGTGGCTATGTCTACTGTGTTATCTTCTATCTCTATCCCCACTTGTTATAAAAAGGCAATGGAACATAAGTGTTGGCAACAAGCAATGGAAGAAGAACTTCAAGCACTTGAAGAAAATCATACTTGGGACATTGTTTCGTGTCCCCAAAATGTTAAGCCCATTGGTAGCAAGTGGGTTTATACTGTGAAACTCAAGTCTGATGGCTCCTTGGATAGATATAAAGCTCGATTGGTTGCTCTTGGGAATAAACAAGAATATGGTCTCGACTACGAAGAAACATTTGCACCAGTTGCTAAGATGACCACAGTGAGAACCATACTTGCTATTGCTTCCTCTCAATCTTGGGTTTTACATCAGATGGATGTAAAAAATGCCTTCTTAAATGGGGATCTTAAGGAAGAGATCTACATGAAGCTTCCACCTGGTATGCCAATGATAGCTCCACATGAGGTTTGCAAGTTAAGACGTTCCTTGTATGGTTTAAAACAGGCACCTAGGGCCTGGTTTGAGAAGTTTCGCGACACTCTTCTCACCTTTTCCTTCACACAGAGTCAATATGATTCCTCACTCTTCTTTCACAAGACAACCACTGGTATGGTCTTTCTCTTAGTATATGTTGATGATATTATCATCACTGGTAATGATAATGGGCTGATTACTAAGCTTCAAAATATGTTGTCCGGTACATTTAAAATGAAAGATCTTGGGCCTCTAACATATTTTTTAGGGCTGGAAGTTCACTATGAAGATCATGGTTTCCTCCTAAACCAACATAAATACATTCAAGATCTCATTCGGATGGCTGGTTTACAGGATGCTACTGCTGTTGATACACCAATGGAGGTCAATGTGAAATATCGGAAAGATGAGGGCGAACCTTTGCCCGATCCTTTTTTGTATAGGCAACTTGTTGGTAGTCTTATCTACCTAACAATTACAAGGCCCGATATCTCCTATGCTGTTCATATCGTCAGTAAATTCATGCACTCACCTCGACATCTCCATCTTGCGGCAGTTCGTCGCATAGTTCGATATCTAATTGGGTAACCTACTCGTGGGTTGTTTTTTCCCAAACAATCAGCTCTTCATTTGACAGCTTATAGTGATGCAGATTGGGCTGGCTGTCCAGATACTAGGAAATCTATCACAGGATGGTGCGTTTTTCTTGGGGATGCCTTGATTTCTTGGAAGTGTAAGAAGCAAGAGAGTGTCTCTAAATCCTCTACAGAGGCCGAGTATAGAGCTATGTCTGCTGCGTGTTCAGAGATTGTGTGGTTACGTGGTCTTCTTTCTGAACTTGGATTTCCTTCAAGTGATCCTACTCCACTTCATGGTGATAATACCAGTGCTATTCAAATTGCTGCAAATCCAGTGTATCATGAACGCACAAAGCACATTGAAGTCGACTGTCATTACATCCGGGAGGCGTTTACTCGAGGTGTTATCACTCTACCTCATCTTACTACTGATCTTCAAGTAGCTGATGTTTTTACAAAGGCTCTAACACGCCAAAGACACAAGTTTCTCAATAGCAAATTGATGTTGATAGACTTACCTTCATCAATTTGAGGGGGGATGTCAATGCAGCAGCAAAATGTGTAGTATATGTCTGATTGTTGAGATTATTATAATTATTATGTGTTAGGCAGCAGTAAAATAAACAGTAGCAAAGTTAGGCAGTAAAGTTAACAGCAGCAAAGTTAGGCAGCAGAAATGTTAGGTAGCAGAAATGTTAGGCAGCAGAAATGTTAGGCAGCAGTAAATAGTGCAGAATTTCAGGAAACTTGTCTATTTTCTCATGTATATATAGATGTATCAGCTAGCTAATGAAGATATAACACAGATTTGTTATTTCAGAACTCTGAAACATCTGTTTTCCATCATTTTTCAGTTCTGGTCAGTAAATACTAGCCTCTAATTTTCTGTGTTAAACCTCTATTTTGTCATTTCAGTCATCCAACTTGTGTTTTATTACTGAGAAAGCAAGTTTTACCATATAAAAGAAATACATGGTGCTTGTAATAGTATGCTCAATGGGATATTAATAACATTAGTAAATAAAATCGTAGTATACCTGCTACATGCCTATGAAACATTGGATCACCATATTTCTTCATCCAGACGAAATCGTCATACATGGAGTGGTAAACTGGGTAACCTGCAGAGATGATTGCTTACTCAAAAGTTATCTTTAGTGGTTTGCTGAAGGCATTCCAGTATGACTTCATCTTTAAAAGGTACAAGGCTGGGGAATTGCTCTATGCATAGTAAAATGAAGGAAAGAGGAAGTAGAAGATGAAATAGAAGAGATCCGAAACTAGTGTTTCTTTTGTTGGGCTAGGCTGTTATTGTTTGAAATAAAAAGTAGCATGCTCAAAATATAATTGTATATATGCTACCATTCACCAAGTGGTTATTGTGTAACAAGATGCATGATACAGCCCATGGAAATGACATCTGACCTTGTGAAGACCGTTAAATATCTGCATACAGTCCAATGAAATATTTCTTCCATACCTTCTCCAAATGATATATCTGCTGATGGAACACCAATGTGTTGTATGAAGGCTGCATAATCTGATCCTCCACCTCCTAACCTCCCAAGCTACATAAACAAAATCTGTATTTATTATTTCATCAATTATTGCCACGTGGGTCACATGACCAGTGATGACCCATGCCATGTGTCTTGTTGTCTTTTTTCGTTTATCACATGATATATGCCTCATATTTTGAAAGCTTTTGTTGTATTTACCTTTATATTTGAACTGTTGCTTGATCCAATCGATGATTGATAAATAGTTTGTGATGGATTATCTGGGTCTTGGACCTTTAGAAGTTGGTTGAAGACAAGTCAAAAGTTAAAATTGTTAGACATAATATACTTTGGATAACAATAGTGCATCAGGCCACTGTTATTCTTATGGCTGGAAGAAATTTTATTTTATTTTTTATATTGCTGACTTACTGAGGTCAACATAGATGTTTTGCTATTTATTAGCTTTGTGGTGCACATTTTCCATGACTAATTTTCATAAACAGTGATCAATATGTTATTAGTACAAATAATAATTTGTTTGTCGTACTTGTTGTGTGGCTTGTATTAGTAATTCATCAAGCTGTGGTGTTGCAGAAGCTTGGAACCCTGCATCTTGCACTGCAATATCGATATTCAAGTAGGCAACAACCCTTGAGACTAAAATTTCCCTGTTCTCTTCAACCCACTCTGTTGAACCTATCTAAAATTCATGGTTGATTCATATTTAATTGAAGCTAACGTTTGTGCATGGTATGCATGCCCTGTGAGGTGGTGGGAGGATGCATTTGTGTTGTTGAATGTGTGCGTGTGTGCATATGTGTGAAAGAGAGAGAGAGAGAAAGAGAGTGTGAGTGAGGACCAAGCCATACTCCTCAGCATCCCAGTTGCACAAGACAATTGTTCGTCGAGGTTTCCAGCCTCGCTTGAGCAGTTTCCCTAGCCTTTCTGCAACCTACATCTCTCAAATGAAGTTCAGGTAAGTAAATGGTTTCTTTTGATGTATGCCTCCATATACCAGGTAAGGTTCTTTGCAGTAACTATACCTCAAGTAGAGCTGCTGTGCCACTATTGGGATCTACAGTTCCAAAAGTCCAGGCATCCCGATGATTACCTAGTATTACCAATCTGAAGCACTTGTCTTTAGTGAAGCATTCCTTCCTTAAGAAATGTCTTTTGATGATCTTCATAGCTCATTTGTGTTTGTTAAAGTTGACCTTTTTTCCATTTTTAATAACGACCAGTATATGCCTTCCTTTGACATTTACACACTAACATATAAATGATACTTTCACAGGTAATATCTTTGTTTTGAAGATTGTGGACATACCTATCAGGTTCTTCTGCCCCTTCAATTATTCCAATAATGTTCTCAATAGTGCTTATAGCATGTTTCCCCTGCAAAATTCATTGAAAAAATTCCATTTCATTATACATTTGTGTAAAACTGCATGAATTTAATGGTTATCATTACGGCACTCATTGTTTGTCACTAATATATCTAATATCTATAGCACTTACTGTGTAATTGAGGTTTACAATTCCAGGTCCTGGTCCAATCTTGTAAACTGGAGCACCCTTTCCTCCCTGCCAATCTTCATCGGCTACTTGCCCACCTATGGACCTCATGATTGCATCAACATCTGCCCAGGAAATAGGCAATGAAGGTATCAATGGAACATTCCCTCCTTTCTCTACCTCCTCAATAGATATTCTCTCACATTCTTCAGTACTAGGCCACCCAGGTGTGGTAGGATCACCGGCCCCATCATACACCGTTCCCACTTGAACTCCACTTGGTGGCATCCACTTATCATCAGGGAACCATTTAGTATCACCCCCACCTCCGCCATACTCCTTCCTATCCGTGTAGATCAGTACTCCAATCGCACCCGCTTCTTGTGCATTCTCGACAATGTCTCCTCTGAATATCGCTCCGTATCTTGCTAAAACAACATTTCCTGTTAAATTTACCCCCATTTCTCTCAACCTTTCAAAATCCTGCACTCGCCCATAATTTGCATATACCAAAGGCCCTATTGCAGTGCCAGACTTTGCATATGCATGAAACGTAGGTAGCACCTCATTTGCAACGTCTGCATAAGGATCGCCCTCATAAATCTCCTGGCAAAGATCAAACTCAACTGGTTGTTCTGAAGATGAGGGTTTTAGACTTAAAGAGCGGAAAACAGGGTAAGTTAAGGAGACATCATAGGATCTTATATGGGATTGGATGTTGTAGGAAGTGAGAGTGGACAGAACATAGGCTGCAGTCTGAGAATTGGCTTGGGAGCCAGCAACATGTGGCCTCCTAGTTAGGATGTATAGGTGGTTTGCTATGGATGAATTATCTGAGATGGAATCAGATAGGAATAGAGAGTGGTAGTAGGATTTGGGTGGAGATGGCAGGAAAAGGAGAGGGATGCAAGCAGCTAGTGCTATGAGGCTGGATATTGATACCTTGTACATTGAACCAGTTTCTGAAAATCACAAAAGCTCAAACTAAGTTACTGAACATTCTTTTTTCTTGAGCTTTTGTTGTTGAGGCTGTAGAAATCAAGAAAGGTTTTGGACCATATGACATGTGGACAATATAATATATGGAGACCATGATATAATATAGAGTTAATTACTAAAATGGTCCCTTGACTATAGTGAAATTATCAATTTGGTTATTGACTATTTTTTTGTCTAATTAAGCCCTTAACTTTGAAAATTTTAACTAATTTGGTCATCCGTTCGGTCAATGTCAGAAATCTATTTAATTTGAGGGTATTGCTTGAATTTCACATAACAAACATCATTCCCTCTCTTATTAAATTGAAGAGTTAATTATCAAAATGGTCCCTTGATTATAACGAAATTATCGAAATAGTCTCTTGACTATAGCGAATTTATTGATCTCAAATTAAATAGATGTTTGATGACTAAACAAATAGAAGATTAAATTAGTTAAGATTTTTAAAAATTGAGTACTTAATTATGAAAAAAAAATCAAAGGCCAAATTAATAATTTTTCAATTTATCATTCAGTTGTATTTTAAGGTTTCGGAGGTTTCAGATGTGGGGCTGGGGGTGGGGGGAAGTGTGCTTCTAGAATGAAACCTTGAAGTACTCAGTATACTTTATAGTCTTTTTTTTTTTTTTTTTTGAGAACAAGATATATAGTCTTTTGTTAAATGATCGTGTATAGTCTTTTGTTAAGAGGACCTGTCCACCACAAAAGGAAGATAAACCGCCCAAATGACCTATTAGATGACTCTTCGTTATTTGCTCTCTCCAGAATGTTCATTTGTTTCTATATTGTTTGTCTTTATCCATTTAATAATTGGCGGGGCCAATGTTAAAGGCTGTGGGAGCATATATATATATATATATATATATATATATATATATAAACAAAGACTTCAATTTTGGGAATGATAGCTATATACTTGTCCGAACTTTGAATTTAATTATTTATACTATATGAAATTATGAATGTCTCAAACTTGTTTAAAAAAAAGATTTTAGAAAATTAAAACAATCACTTAATCAAGTATAAATAATTTGATGTATAAAAAATATTATAATAAGACTTAGACTTAGCTAAAACTTAAACCTGAATTGAGTTTTATTTTAATATTAATAGCTAAACTCATTTCCGACCCAGATATTAGAAAGTTGAACTTTGCTCTATTAGGGTCCGGTTGGATCAAATATCAAATTTACTTGTCGACTGTTTTCCCTAGTTAATTTATGCTTTATTTTGCAAGTGTTGTGATCCCTTATTAATTATAGAGCATGCAAATTTTGGTATCCTTAATGTGGATCTCTGTTAGAAATCAATCTGTTAATAAACATTGCTAAGTAAATGCATTGCGTTACCTATCAAAATCATCTTGATTAGAAACAGGGGAACGAACTCTTCCAAAAGGCACCCTAACCAGACCAGGAGTTGAAACATTAGCATCTTCTGGTAAACTTAAAACACCAGCATCCATTGCAATTCTATTAACCAGGGCATCAATCCCCGGTTGCCCTGCAGCAACCTCTGTATCCATCTCCTTCTCATTCTCTTGTTGCTGTGGTGGGGATGGTGTTGGAGTCAACCCCAAATCAAAAGTAGGAGCACCTCCTTGGTGTGATGGTTGTGGTGTTTGAGACAGTCCCAAGTCAAAAGAAAGGCCATCAGGGTCCATTTGCTTCCTTGTCTTCTCAAAGGCTTCGACAAGGGCATTCACAACTGTAGTGAAGGTTTCACTACCATAGAAGATGTCGTCCAGTTGCGAGGCTGTTGGGGTTGAAGGGGCTTCCGTGGTGCTGGCAACATTGAGCATGTGAGATATGCCCGAAAATGTTTTCCTCATCACATTGACGGGTACTCCTTGCTTTCCTATGTCAGCCATAGCCCCCTGCCACTCTATCCACACTTGATGGTGGCACATTCACTGTTAGTTCAACACCAACAGGAGCCAACAGCAACAGCAATAGGTTTTGCTATTCCCCCTGCCACTCTATCCACACTTGATGGTGGCACATTCACTGTTAGTTCAACACCAACAGGAGCCAGCAGCAACAACAATAGGTTTTGCTATTCTGGGGATAACTGTCCCCATTCCAAACGACCCGGAGATAACTGTCCCCATTCCAAACGACCCAGACTTTTTTTCTTCTCTAATCCCAGCAGTCTACCCAATGATGGTTGGGTAGGTTTTGCTATTCTGGGGATAACTGTCCCCATACTGTCCCCATTCCAAACGACCCGGACTTGTTTTCTTCTCTAATCATTTTCTTTGCAAGTTCAGCAGTCTACCCAATGATGGTTGGGTATGTAAGTTAGAACTGAAGTTTAGTAATTATATTAGCAATGTTTTTTTTTTGAATACTATTGACCCTGTTACATGTAGTATCTGTCCATATACTTTCTCAACCTACTGAAGCCCAACAAGTCAACATTGCCCCCACTAAGGCTCGAACCCATGACCTCCCACTTGGGAGAATCACTTCATGCCGCTTAACCACAAGGTCTTTGGCACTGTTATGCGTTCACACATTACTAACTCTACATTCACAATTTCTATACTACATGTTCACAGTTTGAAAACTTCACATTCACACATTTTAGTGTTACATGTTCAATAATTATATTATATCTGTTATGCATTCACACATTCATAACTCTATATTCACAGTTCTTATACTCTATATTCACAATTTGAAAACTCCACATTCACACATTTCAATGCTACTTGTTCAGTAATTATATTACATCTGTTGTACATTCACACATTCCTAACTCTATATTTACTGTTTCTATACTCTATATTCACAAATAAACAAGCCACTATTTTACAAAAAATAGTAATGAAAATTCAAAATTAAGTGAACTTACTAGGAGGAATGCAACCGATCCGGTGAAGAACTACTTTGGGTTATTTTGAAATGATTGAATTGAGTCAATCAGAGACCTGTGTGTATAGGCACACCAGTTGTACTGCTTCATTTGATCAAGATTGATCAAGGATTTTAAAATCCTAAAGTTACAACACATGTCTTGGTGGCCACACAGCATAGCCGATACTACAAATAGGACAAAGTCACGTTTGAACATATCGCTGTGGTATCCTCTTCTCACAATCTGATCCGGCATTGAGGTTGTGATTGGGGATCCAGCATCAAGTCCCCATCACTGCCTTCATAACTTCAGGAGGTTGGTATACTCTGCAGCAGCGTCATCTTCGCGTTTATCCTCATATTTTGTGGCCTCCTCAACCACTTTATCCCTTTTGGGCGATTGCCAATGTTCTCTCAACATCATCCTCCTCAATGAGGATGAGTTCACGTCCTTCCAACCAGATAGAAGACCGATAGACATCAAACTATCTAATCAAATATTTCATCAAAAGCCCTTCACTTTTTGTTATTTGGAGGTGCAATATCGCTCCAAATCCAATCTACTCAACAACCTTCTTCTGCTCATCATTTAATTGTTGCACAAACTCAACCATAATCTTTGGGCTCATCCTTGTATTCCAGTTTTTTTTTTGCTTTCCCTACATCTTTATCTTCTTCTGTTTGTGGATTTGCTCTCGAAGATTTTCTCTTTGCTTTTGTTTCACCCCGACTTCATCCTTCTTCTTCCACTGCTTTCCTCTTCCTTGTTGTTTTTTGAGAAGCAGCTAGCCTATCATTTCTTTGTTTTGTTCTTATTTTAGCTGCTATTGAGTCTGAAGATGTTGCCTCTGCAGCTTGAGAGGTAAGGATAGCTCTTGTCTTCTTTACTTGTTTGTTCACAAGTGCAATCTCTTGTACTCTAGGATTTGTTCCCTCCATTTCTGCCAATGAAGAGTTTAGAAATAAAATGCAACCTCAAGTATAACAAGGATAACAAAAATTTTATATTGATGGAAATATAATATGTTAGTAGAAGGGGATGTGGATGCCGAATAAATCCAGCTACGCTCTACTAAAAGAATAACATTTCCATCAAAACTCTATGTACCCAAATACATAAATCTATTTCCACAAATAAAGAGCTATGTGTAGTCAAATATAACACCATGTTTGTAGAACTCTGTTACAAATACACACATACATAACTCAACATTCACAGTCCCTATATTCCATTTTCACAATATGAAAACTCCACATTCACACATTACAGGGCTATATGTTTAGTAACTATATTACCACTGTTATGCATTCACACATTCAAAACTCTATATTCACAGGTCCTATACTCCATGTTCACAATTTGAAAACTCCACATTCACAGAGAGAAATACAGAGCTATAAAACTATATGTTCACAAAAGCAATAAAACTCTATGTTCACAACAACATATATCGACATTAACATATACAGAACTCAATGTTCACAAATATTAAACTCAATGTTCACAATAATAGAGCTATACAACATAGCCCTACATTCACAAATAAAAAACTCTAGGTCAAAAACATATAAACACATTTTCAGAATATAACTTCATTTTGATCTAAATAAACTCGCTAAACTACTTAGGATCACAAAATGTTTACTAAAACCTAAAATTTGTTATGTACAATCCGTAATGTAAGAATGCGAAGTAAAGTAATACTTGTGATGAATGCCGCAGACGAAAATGGTGGTGAATAATGCTGTGAAGGACTGCTACAATGGTGGATGAAGGTGCGTTAATGGTTAAAATGGCTGAATGTCGCAGATGGAAATGGTGAAATCGCAGATGATGAAGAGGAATCGCAGATGGTGAAATTTGTGGGAAACGGTACTCCGCGAAAATAGAACCAATTCATATATTTAAAAAAAAAAATAATAATCCTATTGGCTGAGGAAAACGGTGCCACTAACGACATCGTTATCCTCAGCCGGTGAAACAACGCCGTATTGGACCCAAGTCCAGGTGGACTTGGGTCCACGGCATAACAATTGAAAGACGGTGGGCATTGCATTTGGTATTCACCATACACTTTTATTTACTAGACTAGAGGAGAATTACAGATACTGATGGATGTCTTTAGATCCTAACAGATTATAGAAAAACATCTATAGGAATTTATTTCATTTATAAACACTATTAGGTGTTTGGTCCTCTCATGATAAACTGGATTTGAGATGATGTGCATAGCTGCTTGGTTATCACATATCAGTGTCATTTGAACAACATTGTCATGCTGCAACTTTTGACTCACGCTGCAACTTTTGAAGTAAGTGCTTCAACCACATGCGCTCACATATGGCAAGGGCCATAGCCCAGTATTCAGCTTTAGTAAACCTGGCAACCACATCCTGCTTCTTACTTTTCCAAGATATAAGATTACTACCAATAAATACCCAACAACCTGAGCATATACTCTATCTTCATATAGTAAATCTTTCCCTGATGCTCTCTTGATATACCTTAAAACCCGAACAACAACATCCCTATGAGTATCACAAGGGTTCTCAAGAAACTGACTCAATACACTAACTGCAAAAGACATATTTGGTGGTGTGATTGTGAGATAGTTCAAGTTTTCAATTAATATCTTGTATGGTTCTCGGTTAGGCAATGTCTCTTCCTATCCTGATAGAAGTTTAACATTCAGATTTATTGAATTATCCACAAGTCTACAATCCAACATATCAGTTTCTTCTAAAATATCCAAGACATACTTTCTTTGAGCAATGACTATACCACTGCTAGACTGGGTCAGTTCAATTATGAGAAAATACTTTAGCTTGCCCAAATCCTTGGTCTGAAACTAACGAAAGAGATACTGTTTTAATTGAGATATACCCTTTTGATCACTCCCTGTAACATAGTTTGAAAATCTTTTCTATAATCAATTATGTTATTTTACCACTAAGGTTTAGAGCACTTAAACAATTGATGATTTAAGAAATTCTACATGGCAATTTACTGGATTGAAAAATGAACAATAGATCTTTTTATACAATCAATCAAAGCAATAATATCACGATAATAGAAACATAAAAATAGTGTAGCATAAAACACAATTAAATTAGATCTCACAACTTTTAAAGAACCAGGACTTCAATTATTCTTGAGTTGGAAAAAGAACTTAGTAGTACATTATAATAAATAAACTAAATAAAATGTTTACAAGAGAGAATGAAATTATTCTCTGAACTGATGATCCTTATACTGAAAATCCCCAGCCTATTTATACTAATTTCAATTCCATATATAATTAGCTCAAAGTCATCCTAATTTCCCTAACAACCACATAATGATTCCATCTCTCCAACCACATAAAATCTAAAAAGAAATAGTTTTTATTTTTTCTTTAACTTTTACACATAAGAGAAAATCAACAACATAGGCTTGAAATAATCTCTGCTTCAATCGGTAAAACTGCTGCAACTCCATCACCGATTTAATCGCACATCCAGTAGTTCATGGACGAAGCTGGAGCAGATGTCGCAGATGGAGCCTTCTTTGTAGATATCGCAGTTGACTAAGTCTTCGCAGCGATTCTCCAATTAAGTCGTTCGTTGTTACAGTATCAAACTGCTTTTGCAGCTCATTCATCCAATCATCCTACGTACCATGGACCATGGTCCACATAACTATGTGGACTTGTGTGGACCATGGGCTGGAAACAACACAATTTCTTTAAATAAAAAAAGGCGGCCATTATTTTTAACAAATCTCATATTTTTAGTGTGTTCAAAACAGAATGAAACTATAATGTATCTAAAATGAAACCAAATAACTTGTATCACATATTGTGTTTATATTATCAATTGAAATTGTAATTGAATTGAAATAATATTTTAGTTGTGTTGAAATGAAACTACAAAATGTATAAAATGAAACTTAATAACATGTCTCACATATTGAATGTATATTGTCAAACGAAACTATAGTTAAGTTGAAATGATACTTTAGTTTTACTGAAATGAAACTATAGTAGTATAAAAAGAAACTGAATAACATATCTCACATATTAAGTGTATATTGTCAAATGAAACTGTAGTTATATCAAAATGATACTTTAGTTGTGTTGTAATGAAACTATAATGTATATAATAAAAAACAAACTAAATAATAGTTTCACATATTTGAGTGTATATTGTTCAATGAAATCATAGTTGAATTATAATTATAATTTGGTGGTGTTGTAATAAGATCACAGTGTATATAAAATGAAATTCAATAACAGGTTTCACTGTAATAAGACTACTATATGTATAATGTTAAATGAAACTATAGTTGAAACAAAATAAAACTTTAGATGTGCTGAAATGAAATTACAATGTATATAAAATGAAACTGAATATGTTATACAAAAAGAATTAATTACACAAATAACAGAACGGGTGATGTTTCTTTTCATTAAAAAAACGGACACGTTTTGGATCATAGTCCATAGTAAAATTTGCCTCCTACGTGCAGAATACCTAAAAAACAAAGAAAGTATAATACGTCTAATGAGCAAATTATTGTGTGGATCATGGTCCACATAGTGTTGTGTAGACCATAACAAAAAGTACATTTTTAATATATTAAATGTGCATTATTAATGTAATGAATGTACATTATATAATATAATGTACATTCAGTACAC
Organism: Ipomoea triloba; assembly: GCF_003576645.1. Lineage (NCBI taxonomy): Eukaryota > Viridiplantae > Streptophyta > Magnoliopsida > Solanales > Convolvulaceae > Ipomoea > Ipomoea triloba. The sequence continues at coordinate 8,345,439 of NC_044920.1, read as the reverse complement.
AAATAATGTACATTCACTGAATATAATGTAAATTTTTAGTATACTAAAAATATATTATTTTTATACTGAATATACATTATTTGATAATATGATCCACACAGTTGTGTGGACCATGGTCCACACAATAATGATTGGTCTAAATGGATTTGGGCTTCATAACTTTAAAACAGTTAAAACAATTTAGTGGGCCTAATTAAATTGTGAAACAAAAAGTGATGCATTTATTATTTCTCCATGCAATACATAGCCCAAAACGTATAAATAATAATCTATAAATCTCTACTAGCCCAAAACAATGCTTAATTATATTCATTAAGCTTTATTATTAAAATAATTATTATATTAGTAAAAAATATAATATATAAAGTTCAAAATAAATATAATATTAAATAAATAAAACTAATTTATTATAAGAATCAATCTAAATTAAATATAAAAATAGTGCTTATCAATAGACGTTAAATGTAAGTGTAAGAATGAAAAAATTATCAAGCTGAATCGCCTCTCCAAATTTACATATTTAGAGAAACAAAGGACATAATCATGCAACCCTAACCCATCCCATGCGGGTTGGCGGGCCCCATGGGATTTTTTTTTAATTCAAAGTTCATAAAATAAGTAAAAAATTTTATATACACACACACACACACACATGTATATTTAATTTTTTTTGATAGGGCTTGGCCCGCAAAATCAAGATAGTGAGGATGAGTTTGAAGAGTGTTTCCCCAAGGAGAGATTATTTGGGATGACATTGACCCTGTGGTATGCCGATATTGTAAACCTTTTGGTTGGAGGAGTGCTACTGTATTATCTTGACATTCATGCCAGAGTGCCACAAAATAGCTCATTTTGACCAATCGAATTGTTAGGAGAGTGCTTGAGGCTAGTTTCTATTAGCAGTCTATCTTTAGGGATGCCCAAAATTATGATCGATGCCAAAGAGTAGGAAATGTCACAAGCCGGTATGAAATGCCCCAAAATTTCATCCTAGCTCATGAGATTTTTGATATATGGGGTTTGGACTTCGTGGGATTCATGATTTGCAGTTTAGTGTGAGATGGAAAAGTGTAAACGGAGATGGAATCCTCAAGTGTTGTTCTCTAAGGATGACAAAGTAGAATCAATCGAATACAATGCTTTCAAAGGGAGAATTCATCAATAAGAGATAACTGGGTGCAAAGAAAGCTTGAGTAGACATTTGAATAAGGAAGCAAGAAAGCAATAATGAAAGCAACTAACAAAGCAATGAAAGTGGGGAGTTGGATTCAATCACTAGAACGATGCATGCATTAGGCTAAGGTGGATTCAATTCAAGGAAATCATGTCTAGACTTAAGGGATTACAAGGCAGAAACACCAAGTTACGTCAAACATGGACTCCTAAGTCCTCATTCAACTAGGGCATTTCATCAAACACTTTGTCTACCAATCCTTCCGGGCCTAGTCCTTTCGGACTTAGGGCGGGAATGTGGATGAGTAAGACTATGTAGAGGCATAATCTCTTGCTACAACCACTCTCTCACACTTCCCACTCATCATAGCCATTAATGAGCAAAGGATCAAAGCATCACACCATCCACACAAAAGAAATTAAGACACAATAGCAAGAATGTCATAAATTCAACAATTAAGGATCAACATGTATCAATTCTAGATCATCAAATCCAACTCCTAAGTTAATCTAGCCACAAATCATGATGAGTTTTAAATAACAATTGCAAGGAATTCAATTTAGCACAATTGGAGCGAAATGGAAGTGGAAATAGAAATAAATTACCAAATTAAGGCCTTCAATTGAATCTCCCAAAGTACACCACTTGTAGCTAGTCGATCTCTCTTAGAGAGAGAAACAAATCTACTCTAAGCTCTCAATTGAGAGATGAAAAACGAATGTAAACTAAGTTCTAAGTGCTAAAAAATGTCTACCGATCATCTAAGCCCCACTTAAACAACCTTTCCTCCAAAGCATTCTTTTAAAACTCGCGTTGGTGCCCGTCCACAAGCTGATCCACGTTCGTGGATTGGTTCATGGAACTTTTTGCCTCAGATCCACCCGCGATCTACGTTCATGGAACGCGCCACAGTTTAATTTTTCCTTTTCTTGTCTTTATCAAAGTTGTAGCCCTTTAAGTTATCGTTCGAAGGTCACTTGAATCACCTCATTTGGACACTCCTAGCTCAAGATATGCTCAAAACCGAACTGTTGCCGAAATGCCCTGAAAATTATAGCTTTTGCTATCTTCCAAAATGCAACCACAGTTAGTCCTTGTGCCTATCATTTATCAAAATGAGCTATTCTAAACATGTAATAGGCTCAATAGACTCCATTTATAGCACAATATGCCTCTAAAATACCTCACAAAAGGTAGTATCTTTAACACTTATCAAAGACCTTTCCTGAAATCAAAAAGGTATAGGTACATCCTAGTGGCTATTGACTATGTCTCTAAATGGGTTGAAGCCGAGGCATTCAATACAAATGATGGGCAAAGTGTTATCAAATTCATCAAGAAGTTATTCACTAGATTCGGAGTGCCTAAGATCATCATAAGTGACTGGGGACCCATTTCCGGAATGTGCCAATGAAAAAAATTCTCCAAAAGCAAGGGATACAGCACCGGGGAGGAGTTCCTTATCATCCTGACAAGGTGTATTTAGCAGTGGATGGAATGTATGGCTGGAGAATGAAGATTCTCCCAGATGTCGTTCTTAAAGGATGACAAATTGGAGTCAATCAAGTGCAATTCTTTCAAAGGGAGAGTTTCAACAAGAGATAGCTAGGTGTATGGGAAAGCATGTGTAAACATGTGAAAGAGAGCAAGGAAAGCATAAAAACAATTAACAAAGCAATTAAAGCGGGAAGTTGGATTCAATCACTAGAGCTTATGCATGCATTAGGCTATGGTGGACTTGATGTAATGCAAATCATGTATTGACTTAAAGGAGACAAAGGCACCATCACCAAGTTGTGTAGAACTTGGACTCTTATGTCCTCAATCGGCTAAGACTACATGGAAGCACAATCTCTTGTCATTACCACTCTCTCATACTCCTCACTCATCCAGGCAAGCAATGAGCAAGAATCAATACTCAACATCATCCACACAATCTTTCAAAAAAAAAAACATCATCCACACAAAAGCATTAAAGACATAATTGCAAGAATCTCATCTATTCAACAATGGAAGGACAAGCATGCATAATCACTAGATCATTAAATCCAACTCCAAGGTAATCTAACTACAATTCATGATGAAATTGAATAGCAAATTCAAGAGATCAAATCTAGAACAATTGGAAATGGAATGCGAATGAAGTAGGAGATGATTACCAAATTTGAGTCTTCAATTGCAAACTCCAAGATACATCAATGGAAATTGTAGCTAGTTGCTCCTATTCTAGAGAGCGAAAGCAACCTAGTCTAAAGCTCTTGAATGTAATGTGAAATATAGTTGAAACTAAACTATGACTCTTTCCTAAAATGAATCCTAAATCTATCTTATTTAGTTTTCCCTCCGATGCACTTCTTTCAAATTCGCGTTGAACCTTATCCATGACCTAGTCCACAAGTGTGGATCGCTCTTGGACAGCATCACTTATCTAACCACGCTCCCATCCACGATCGTGGATCAGGTCGTGGAGCATTCTGTTTTCTATCCACGATCCAATCCACGATCGTGGACCCTTCCTTGCCAGGCTCCGTTTGTGTGATTCTTTCTTGGTTGCTCCTGGTCGAGTCCATATGCCTTTCATTAGCTCAAAACCTTTCAAAACCACTAAAGTGCAAGAAATAATAGAGCTTTGTAACATGTTAGCACATCTAAGCAATTACAACCATAAATTAACCACAAAGGATAGCAATTGAGCATAAATTAACCCCATAAAGACCCTTATATATTAGTGTCTTTGACACTTATCATATCCTCAATCAAGTGGACAAGTTGAAAAGGCAAATCGGGACATCGAAGCAATTCTTGAGAAGTCGGTAGCTAGTCACCGAAGAGATTGGGTGCACAAGTTAGAGGATGCACTTTAGGTGTTTTGAACGGCCTATAAGACACCCAATGGTACAACACCTTACCGGTTGTTCTATGGCAAGTGTTGCCATCTACTGGTTGTGATTGAGCATTGGGATTATTATAACACTCCAAAATTTTACCAACATTTTTTTTACAAACTTCTATTTTAGCCAAAATTATTTCTAACCATTTCTTACCAGAAAATTTCAGCTTGGCGCAGTTCGAAAGATTAATTTGGTAAAAATACTTCTCGAACTCCTTTTTACTTGAAATTTTTATGGTAGAACCTAAACTTATAGTACTTGATATCTATAAAAATTTTTGGTCATTTATATCCTCGAGTAAACAAAGAAAATTACATTTTTACCCTAGACTGTGCTGTCCAGAATTTGTTCTCTTTGGACCAGTTTTGGAAAATAATTTGAAATAAATACTTCTAATCCTTGGATTGTTATGAAATTTTTTATACATTTTCTAGACTTCATATTTGGAGAAAATTGTTCTATCAATTTTAAATAAAGAGAGAATTTGTTTTCTCTCTAGGCCAGTTTTGGAAAATAATTTGAAATAAATACTTCTAATCCCCACTAGGGATCGAACCTGTGACCTCTCACTTGGGAAGGCCACATGATAAGCACCAAGAATAGTACATATTAAGGGTCTAAAATAGGATAAAATGTAAAGTTTTTCCACCCGTTTATAACAATCTCATGCATTTTAAGCTCGGATGTGATCAAAATCTTCTAACATTAATTTTAGGAAAAGTTTTGAAGTGTTTTCACAGATCGAAAAGGGATTCGAAGCCAAAACAGAGCAAAAGGCAAACAAAGCCGCAAAGCAGGAACCTCCCACGCGACCAACACGCGTGTGAACAAGCGTGGATCCATTCCAGTAATTGTCCACGCCTGTCACCACGCGTGTGGGCCAGCGTGATCTGGCCACAGGGGCCACTTCGGGAATTTTGGTTTTGGGTTGCCTATTTAAACCCCTTTTTCGGATAGATGAAAAAAACCTAGCAGCCATAGGATAGTTTTATATCTGAAGTTTCTTAGGGTTTTCTCCCCTCTTGGGGGAAAACTTCCTTTCTATTAGCATTAGATTCAAGATCAAGATAGGAGGATTGAGGTTTCAAGAACAAGATGTAAAGGAGCCATTCATCATGGATGGTACTATTGTAACACCCCAATTTTCAACTCTTACACTTATTACAAATCAGTATTCGTATGCTGCGGAAGCTTACATCTTATCAGCAGAAAACTGGGTGCTACCGCCACACCTAGAGTGAATTCTATCACCTCTTTGACAAACTCCACTCTAAGTGCACAGGCTAAACTTACAACATTAACAACAATCCCTGTCTACATCAAAGAGTAGACCCCAAACTCAACCTCCATCCTATTCAGAGCTCATCGGGCTACAGGAACCCACCCTATATACTATCTGTTAACAGAAAACACATTGAAGTGTAGTTAGCACGACGGCTAAGTAAGGATACCATTGTCACTTAAAAGTAGACAAAGGTTTGAAAACACGCATAAAAGATTTTTGGTAACTTGTACCCAATTGATGAGATTTCACCTGCAAATAAGTTAACAATAAAGACTTTGCATAAAAAAAAAAAAGAGTTTAGTGAAGCAACATCCACCTGTCTCGTAAGACAAAATCATTTCTTTCTCAGCTTTAAAACTTCCTTAGTTTCATAAGGAAATTCTCATCACTTTTCACTTTTCAAAGAGAGATCACCCACAACCTTTGGGTATTTTCACTTTTCGCCATCTCTTTTCCGTAGCTACAGCGTAATTACATTCATATTTCGAAATCTACTTGGTCCTAGATAGAAAGTGTGAAGCCTCTGGAGTATTCTTTCTCCACTTTTGATTGACCACTTGGATCGTTCAACTCGGGTTCAGTGGTCATCGCCCGGTCTAATACTGATCCCCTGGACTTATAGGAGCGTTAGAATGATTCCTAGCTAGCCTCACTAGGTTCATAAGAACGACTCCTACCCGAAAATAGAGTTACTATACTTAAGTGTGCACACCCCCGCAGGAGACCCTTTTCCTTCCGGGTGATATAGTACTCGGCGAATAGACTTCGCCCACAACAGTATGAACTGGTCATACAATAACATAACCACCATACGAGAAAGGCACTTTAAGCTCTTTATCCCGTAGGCTACAAGACAAGGTCCTTCACCACTTTTACTAGAACGAAGGGTTTGAAAACATTTTCCTTCCTTCAGTTTTTCTTTCTTAAATCATTTCTTTTGGACATATTTCACAATTGAGTCCAATACTTAAAATTGGCTACCTCATTAGCCCCTGAAGGATTTTCAAAATACTTTCCGTGCCCGCAGGCTTTTCAAACATCATTTTCTCATCACTCTCATGTAAAGTACACACTTACAAAAAGTGGTATTTTCCCCAAAAAATTAAGGTTTTGACAACCAAAATAACATACGTTTTTCAACGTAAGTTTTCATAAACATTTTACTTGCCCAAAGGCTTTTCAAGCATAGCTCAAGTATGAGCACAAATTGGAAGAAAACACAGCTGAACACAAGCTGGTCACTCATCGGATACTTATATATATTCTACTAACACTACATATATCCGTTCCCAATACTTACTCCTTATCATGGATTTCAATCCATCTTACAATCCAATCATCATCGGTGATCCATAATCATGGTTCCACCATTAACTAATAATAGATAGCTGTCCTTTTCACTATCGTCATCAACAACTTCCACTATCATCAACACCATTATAACTTAAGGAAATCACACATCCATAATCGATACTTAGTCACCCATAATCCAACAATTGACCTTAATCACTCTTAAGCATTAATTATTGTCATTAGTAACTACTAACCTTGTAATCCATCATCGACAACAAGTCAACAACATTATAACATCATTATTAAGTCATCGAAAGCATTAACACCATTAGATCGTAACTTGAGGTAAAGTCATTACCTAACCATAATCCAAAGTCGTTCAACAACTATTTCCTCAAAATTCACCATATACAATTTTTATCTCAATATTTCCATATAACAATTTCCTTAATAAACATCGTAATATCATCACCACTCAAAATTCCTTTAAACCATAGTATCTTTACCAAAGAGATATTTTAAATCCTCAAGTAAACACCAACAATCCCNTTTTGGTCATTTTGGTTCGCGAATAAACACAGAAAATTCCATTTTTGCCCTTGGCAGTGTGCTGTCCGGAATTTTTCTCTCTCTGGACCAGTTTTGGAGAAAAATTCGAAAACCATACTTATACTACTCCGATCATTATGAAATTTTATAGGCAGGTTCTACACTTATTGAACTACATATCTGAAGAAATTCGAATCAAAATACCTTACCAAATTTTCGCAATAAATCTCGGAAGTTACTGCCAGAAATCTATCTTGATTTTTCAATATTTTCATAAGTAAGCCTATATGGACATAATCATAACATATACAAGCATATACATCCATATATTTCAACCAAACAATCAATTATCCAATTTCAAGTGACTAAACCAACTTAAGGGATTCCTTACCTCGACCGGGTTTCTAATCCTCGTAGAAGACTTTTGGAGTTGATTCCTCCAATTTCACCTTAAAATCCTAGGATCAAAATCAACACCATAACACAATATTTTAAGAAACTAAGCTTAGATTCAAGATCTAGGAAGGGATATAAAGCTTTTTACCGAATAAAATCGAAGTCTTACCGAACAAAATTGACACTTGACAAGGATTTTGGCTATGGAAATTGATGGAAGAAAATGGTGAAGAAGATGAAAGGATCACCCTCTCTCTCTCTCTCTTTTCTCACGAAATGGGAATGGGAAATGAGGACATGAAATTTCTTCATTCTTATCTCAACATATAAATATCCCTTATAAGATAAGATTAAGGGAAAAATAATAAAATAATAAAATATCTCCAACCTTATCAGTTGGGGTCCAAACAGATAAAGTTTTGGTGGAAAATAATCCAGATAGAATAATTTCCGAAACTAAAAATTTATTCCAGACTAACCCTCAAAATTGGGCTAGGTTCGGTACACCGCGAAATTTAGCGATGTACGATCAAAATAAATTTTCGCTGCTATGAGCTGATTTAATTAAATAGGAAATTCAAGAATAATAGTATGGTGTCTAATAATTCATTTCCTAGGACAAACGGGTCCGAACACCAGCTCCTAAAATTTTTACGGTTCGTGACCGGTACGTAGGTTCGCAGCTTAATAACAACTATACTCACTTATAAAAATTCTTTTGAAATATCTGAAGATCATAACTTAGGAATGTCAACGCCTTAGGATAATGTTAATAAAATACGGGGTATTACAACTATTCTCTTCAATGTTNTTCCTAGATCTTGAATCTAAGCTTAGTTTCTTAAAATATTGTGTTATGGTGTTGATTTTGATCCTAGGATTTTAAGGTGAAATTGGAGGAATCAACTCCAAAAGTCTTCTACGAGGATTAGAACCCGGTCGAGGTAAGGAATCCCTTAAGTTGGTTTAGTCACTTGAAATTGGATAATTGATTGTTTGGTTGAAATATATGGATGTATATGCTTGTATATGTTATGATTATGTCCATATAGGCTTACTTATGAAAAATTGAAAAATCAAGATAGATTTCTGGCAGTAACTTCCGAGATTTATTGGGAAAATTTGGTAAGGTATTTTGATTCGATTTTCTTCAGATATGTAGTTCAATAAGTGTAGAACCTGCCTATAAAATTTTCATAATGATCGGAGTAGTATAAGTATGGTTTTCGAATTTTTCTCCAAAACTGGTCCAGAGAGAGAAAAATTCCGGACAGCACACTGCCAAGGGCAAAAATGGAATTTTCTGTGTTTAATTTCGCGAACCAAAGGATATAAAGCTTTTACCGAATAAAATCGAAGTCTTACCGAACAAAATTGACACTTGAGAAGGATTTTGGCTATGGAAATTGATGGAAGAAAATGGTGAAGAAGATGAAAGGATCACCCTCTCTCTCTCTCTCTTTTCTCACGAAATGGGAATGGGAAATGAGGACATGAAATTTCTTCATTCTTATCTCAACATATAAATATCCCTTATAAGATAAGATTAAGGGAAAAATAATAAAATAATAAAATATCTCCAACCTTATCAGTTGGGGTCCAAACAGATAAAGTTTTGGTGGAAAATAATCCAGATAGAATAATTTCCGAAACTAAAAATTTATTCCAGACTAACCCTCAAAATTGGGCTAGGTTCGGTACACCGCGAAATTTAGCGATGTACGATCAAAATAAATTTTCGCTGCTATGAGCTGATTTAATTAAATAGGAAATTCAAGAATAATAGTATGGTGTCTAATAATTCATTTCCTAGGACAAACGGGTCCGAACACCAGCTCCTAAAATTTTTACGGTTCGTGACCGGTACGTAGGTTCGCAGCTTAATAACAACTATACTCACTTATAAAAATTCTTTTGAAATATCTGAAGATCATAACTTAGGAATGTCAACGCCTTAGGATAATGTTAATAAAATACGGGGTATTACAACTATTCTCTTCAATGTTTTGATTTAATGTTTGCTTCCTTTGAAACTTTCATTTCTTCTTCTTGTTTCTTTATTTTAATGGTAGCTTAGAGTAGAAAGGAGATTGTTGGCCCCGAAGCTAAACTATGTGGTTGATTTGATATAACTTTGCTTGAAATATGTGAGCTTTGTGATTGTTGGATGATAAACTTGTGTGGTTGATGTTCATTATGCTTTGTGCCTAAGTGTGGCCACATTAGGTAGCAAACCCAGTGAAAGTGAGTGTGTGCGCGATAGCGGCCACTCACGAGTCTGACTCACCCACATCTCTGCCCTTAGTCCGAAAGGAAGAGGTCCGAGAGGAGTGGTATACAAGATGTTTGATAAAATGTCCTAACCGAATGAGGATATGGGAGTCCAAGTGTGACGTCACTTGGTGAAGTGCCATGAACTCCCTAGTCTAATCCAAGTCATTTGCTTGCAAAACCACTAGGTAGTAGAGCACATAGGTTAACCACGAGCCCCAATCTCCACCTTTCCTTTTCTTAAACAAAACCATTTTAAACCTTCCAACTTTCGTACAAAATGACCCTTATCCTTAGCTATTCCCGTAACTCTTCCTTCTCAACCTCCTAAATGCCAACACATATTCGTTCCAATTTGTCATCCTTGAGAAACACGACACTCGGGGAGTCTTGACTCTTCGTTTTAACACCTTCCATTCCACATTCACTCACCACTCACAACCATGTCACCACAGCTATGCCACTTGACCACAAGGTCTTTGGCAACTTCTAATAGTATATATATACACATCAAGTGAGAAATCAGATGGATGGAGGAGAGGAAAAAAAAAAGGAAAGAAACATAATATATGTTTTGGTTAGTAAAGTACTACGAAGTGATTAGAAGGAAAATATTCAAAAGGAAAAATATATTGTTTCTTTGTTCTGTGGGGCAAGGCTAGAAAGAAGAAGAAATGTTCATACATGAAGATAGGAAATGGAAGTTGGGCAGTTTAGGAAGATACATGGATCATCATGTTGTAAGTTTTTATGTTCATCAAAATTTATTTATTTTGCCCCAAATTATATAAATATATTTTTTTATGATGTGTGAATGAGATTATGATATGATATTTATATATATCAAAATTATGTAGTTTACAAATTATGTACATTATAATGTTCATGTGATCACAAGTACATTGCATATTGTGTGTGGTGATTCTTGAGATATCGAGAATGGGTTTCAATGTGTCGAGCCCGTGTGTTGTGTAATACTTGGCTTGGAAATTTTTGGTGTTATGTGTGGTAAAAATTTGTGTTACCTCTATGTTGTGGACTAAAATTATTCTTGGAAAAAATCATATATGGAGAAATTATGTTTTGAGAAAATATTCATATTTTAGAGAAAGTGTATTTGAAGAAATTATATAATTTTGATAAAATTGTATTTTGTGGAGAAAGTATTTATCTGTGGAGAAATAATGTAATTTTAGAGAACCCATTATATTGTGAGTGTTCAGTAAAAGGAAATTACTATTCACTTGAGTTAATTACTAGTCATTGGGCTTAGAATCCCATGAGAGTGTATCACATAGGTTATGATCCAGTTTCCAATTAGTATTAAAGGGCAACAGGTGCTACTTGGATCATATATACTACCTAGTGGCTTGGAATCCCCTGGGGTGTGCACATAGGTTTTAGTCCAAATTCTAAGTGGATTTCATTGAGATTTGTTATTTCTCGATTTATAATTATTAATTTTCCATGTGAATGTACGAAAATTGATTTTTGAAAAGTGTACATCCACATATGTATTTTGGAAAAGTATAAAAGTATATTAGTTTTGAAAATGTAAAAATCCAAGCCTATATTTTACGGGGTGAAGCGATGCTTACTTAGCTTATGCTAATTTTTGGATACAATGTGTTTTTGTGTTAAAATTGTTTTTATAGGTGAACATGAATAGGAATTCGAGATGAATTCAAGTTGGGAAGAATAAAGTCTATCTTGAGTAGACACTTTGGAAATTTTGGTGGTTGTACCCCCCCTTGATTATTTCACCATTCTCCTTGTTTCCATCCTTGATTTCTTCCAGCACTATATTGATTATAAGCATTCCCCCTTAGATAGTCAACCGCATTCACTTGCTCACAAGCGGAAGTAGATGTGAAAATCATGGTATCATGGGGACCTCCACAAATATTACAATAAAGAGCAAGTGCCATACAAGGTGATAAGCACCAAGAATAGTACATATTAAGGGTCAAAAATAGGATAGAATGCGAAGTTTTGCCACCCGTTTATAACAATCTCATGCATTTTAAGCTCGAATGTGATCAAAAACTTCTAACACAAATTTTAGAAAAAGTTTTGAAGTGTTTCCACAGATCAAAAAGGGATTCAAGGCCAAAACAGAACAAAAAGCAAAGAATCCGCAAAGAAGGAACCTCCCACGCGGCCAACACGCGTGTGGATGGGCGTGGATCATTTCCAGTAGCTGTCCACGCCCTCCACCACGCGTGGTGATGGCGTGGTCTGGCCACAGGGGCCACTTCGGGAATTTTGGCTTTTGGTTGCCTATTTAAACCCCTTTTTCGAAAACCTAAACGGGAGGAGCCATAGAATAGTTTTAGATCTGAAATTCCTTAGGGTTTTCTCCCCTCTTTGGGGAAAACATCCTTTCTCTTAGAATAGATTCAAAATCAAGCTAGAAGGATAGAAGTTTCAAGACAAAATGTAAAGGAACCATTCACCATGGATGGTACTCTTCTCTTCAATGTTTATTTAGCTTTAATGTTTGTTTTCTTTGAAACCTCCATTTCTTCTTCTTGCTTCTTTATTTTAATGCTAGCTTAGATTAGAAAGGGGATTGGTGGCCACGAAGCTAACTATGTGGTTGATTTGGTATGACATTGCTTTAAGAATGTGAGCTTTGTGATTTTTGGATGAGAAAACTTGTGTGGTTGATGTTCGTTATGCTTTGTGCCTAAGTGTGGCCACATCAGGTAGCAAACCCAGTGAAAGTGAGTGCGTGCGCGATAGCGGCCACTCACGAGTCCAACTCACCCACATCTCCGCCCTAGGTCCAAAAGGAAGAGGTCTGAGAGGAGTGGTAGACAAGGTGTTTGATAAAATGCCCCAACCGAATGAGGATGTGGGAGTCCAAGTGTGACGCCACTTGGTGAAGTGCCATGAACTCCCTAGTCAAATCCAAGTCATTTGCTTGCAAAACCACTAGATAGTAGACCACATAGGTTAGCCACGAGCCCCAATCTCCACCTTACCTTTTTCTTAAACACAACCATTTTAAACCTTCCAATTTTTGTACAAATGACATCTAGCCTTAGCTATTCCCGTAACTCTTTCATTTCAACCTCCTAAATGCCAACACTAATTCGTTCCAATTTGTCATCCTTGAGAGACACGACACTCGGGGGGGAGTCTTGACTCTTCGTTTTACCACTTCCATAACACTTATCCACCTCACTGCAAAATACATCCGTCACGTTTGTTTGAGCTTACCATGTTATTTTATCAATATAGGATCATTAGAATAAACACTATATCCTAGAGCAATTTCCAAAGTGTGGAAAGAGATTTCTTATCTGAAAAATCTTTTGAAACCCATTTTTCCTTTACCCTATTTTGTAAGGAAACATCGAGGACGATGTTTATTTTAAACTGTGGAAAGGATGCACTTTGTGCTTAACATGCTTATTTGCTTAGAGTTGGAAAGTTGAGCCCTTGGGAATGATAAACGGGTGTATTTGCAATGAGAAAAGAAAGTTATTCTTTATGTTATCTAGAGAGAATTTTGACTAGATGCCCAAAGTTTTTATTCTTGAAATATCTTTGACGAAGTTACTTTTCGCACCCATGAGAGTGTTTAGAGCCAAATAAGTTTATATTCTTGCCTGCTTGCATGATGTTCGCCTCTTATTTACGTAGGACCTTAGTCAAAGATCTTTCGAAGAGGGAGTGTGCACTTTTTAATTTGAGAGAGATAAATTTTAGCGTGGCCCGGAATTGAACTAACCTTGGTAGGGCATAGGGCAAAAGGTGAGCCTATTGGTAAGCTTAAGAGTGAAAAATCCCTTAATCCCAAAAGAAAAAGGCATGAGCGGTTGCATGGAGAAAAAAGTTGAAAAGACAAAAGGCCAATCACCGAGATTAAAAACTGAGGAGAGCCAATTCGCTGGGTTGCGTTCAACCATAGTCTTCGGTAAGCAAAAAGCTTTATCTGGAGTCGGTTCTTCACATAAAAGGATCCCAGGAATTGAGAAAATAAGAGATGAGGTGAGCCGCTTCGCTAGGATTTGGGTACCTATTGCACTGTCTTCGAAAAAGCATGGAGCTCCATGTGAAGTCAGGTTGCTCGATGGTGTTATCCTAGGAAGTGAGAAGAAAAGAGGGACCACACTAAGCCATAAGTAGTGAGTGGTCCATGCCCCTACCCTCACTTATTTTATCGTTGGGTTTTGGCGTTTAGGACGGAAGGGTTGATTAACTAGTGCACATCTTTCCCACTAGTGGGATCGGCTAGAGACCCTGATTAAATGAGATGTGAATTCGAACTTTGGAATTGCATGCTTGCGCGTGGTGTGAGAAGTGTGATCCTTTGTTTTAATTGTTTATCTATGAAAGGTTATACTTCCCGAAAATATTCTTTGAGTTAATGGCATCTGACCAACATCCTTTGTAGATAACACAAAAGATTTCTTCCTTTTCGATAGTCTCAGACACCCACCATTTTGATTGACCAAGAGTTCTATTTTGTATGAGTTGGTATCTTGGAAGCTTATGTGCTTAAAGTATATTGTCTTGCTTGAGGGCAAGCAAGAAGAAAAGTGTGGAAACTTGATAAGCTCCCAAGATACCCATTATTTGAGTACAAACTAGGGTGCTTTATAACATTTTTAGTATCCTTAAATGATGATTTTATGATAATTTGTGCTTTAAATTCGTTAACCGCACACAAAGCTACCTTTAGCATAATTTGAGACAATACAGAGGTCCCAGGAGCTAATAGGAACGAAGAACGAGCTTAAGAAGCAAACCGAGTTAGTCTGGAGCTCCGAAGGACCCGGAATGATGCCCACATGCGTGGTGATGCGCGTGGCAACATTCCAGTAGCCAACCACGCACGCCACCACGCGTGTGGGAGACGTGGTTGGGACTCTGCGCGAGATTTTTCCTATGGCAAAATTACGGAGACTATTTAAGCCCCCTTGATAGAATTTCAGAGAGATAGCCCCTTTTTTCCATTTTGGGAGAGTTCCTTCTTTTTACAATATTTTCATTTTCTTAGTTTTTAGAATAGTTTTTGCTTAGCTATTTCTCCTTGTAAGAAGACAACAAGCTTGGATTGAAGAAACACTTCAATACTAAGTGATTTCCGTTTCATCTTAATCTATTTTACTATTTTGTTCTTGGATTGAATTAGCTATTGTCTTTGAATTCTTGATCATGAGTGGCTAGTTTAATCTAGGAATTTGGATTGTGTGAAGATATGTTGCTAGTGTGAT
Source organism: Ipomoea triloba (assembly GCF_003576645.1). Lineage (NCBI taxonomy): Eukaryota > Viridiplantae > Streptophyta > Magnoliopsida > Solanales > Convolvulaceae > Ipomoea > Ipomoea triloba. The sequence goes on along the minus strand of NC_044920.1, from coordinate 8,330,352 downwards.
GATCTTATATCTTATTTTGGATTTAAATGCTTGGATTGTTGGAATTTCTATTCTTGTCTATTGATTGTTGTTTTGATGATATCTTGTTTGGATTTGGCCAATCTAGATGAGAGATTGAGCTCTTGAATCTTTCATGTCTTTGATTAGAGTTAGGATTGAAAGCTTTGTAACAATTATAGATCCTATGGACTTCTTAAGAATAGTAGGAAAGTGTGTAGCTAACGTGTTCGATAAAATGTCTCTTAGGACTTTGGTTGCTTAAAGGCACTCCTAAGTCCAAGAAGCCCTAGTACACAGAGGTGGAAGAGGACTAAGAAGACACACTCCTGAATAGCCAACATCTTTGCCTCATTTATCCATTACCTTAGACACACCAGGATGCAACATAGATGAGCACTATCCAATCCCTCATTTCCTTACACACATTTATTCATACATGTTTTTACTCCTATTCTCTTACAAACCTTATGAACTCCTTCACTCTCGAATCATCATTCACACTACTCAAATCTCTAGCATGACTCAATCAATTAAACGCACAAACGCTTGACACGCCTCCACGTCCATCCTTCGAGACCGACACTCGGGGAGTCACTAACTTTACGTTTTAACACATTTACACATATCTTTTGACATTTCACCCTATGCACGCAAGTGTTGTCAGATACGCCGGCCGTGACCGGGCGAAAGGGTATTTCCTCTAGGACAATGCTCGGAAGTTCAGCCGGGGCATCGCCTGAAGCCACCAGCCAGGAGGTAGAGGAAAAAGGATTTTCAGTAACCTCGGTGAGAGGACGCGAAGAAGAAGAAGCCATCAGAGTGTGAGGAAAAGAAGGGAAAATGAACGGCTTATCGGAAGGTTTGCAAAATTGACGCCGGAGGAAGTATATTATGGCGTCAACGAAGGGATAGGGCACAATGCAACAGGGCGGCAAAGAGTGAAGGAAGACAACTGAAATGGAGAAACACCTTGACTACAGAAGAAAGGGGTGGAAAGGGAAAAAGGGCGCAGGAGAAAGGAATTTATAAAGAAGGGAGGAAAAGGGGATAGAGATGCGTGGCTTTAATCGGACGGTCAGGCGAGGGATGCGATGGTTGATTGACGGTTAGCTGACGTAAGGGTGGGAAAGCATTAAATGCCTATATGGCAATTTAGAAAGGTAATGATGAAAGCGAGAATCACGAAGAAGATTGAGGATTGGAAAAGGCGAAGATAGAAAGTTTTGCGCAGTCGCAAAGACCAAGTGGTCAGAACCCGACCTACAAAGACGGACTTCGCGAGTTAACACGCAAGACCTTGGAGGTCGGATTAAGTATCCCCTGAAAAGGGAAGGCCAATCAAAGCTAGGCTAGGTCCTCAAACCAAAGGTTTGAGGGACTGGAAGGATGTTTAGTTTCAAGAGTTGGACCTCGATGCATGAGGTACGCCCTAAAGCTAAAAGCTGAGAAATCACGCTAGGATCTTTTGGCGGAGGGAAGGTTGGTCTCAATCTCGTCGACCAAGGGTCTGAGGGACTGGCCTGCTCTTGAGTTTGAAAGAGCAAAAGGTCTTGGATAGTCCTTTAAGGACCAAGAGAGTGACTCTGGTATGGGTCGGCCTGATTGTAAGAAGCATGTAGAAAATGTAAGGCGAGCACGAGCAAAAGATAGCGTTCATTCATAAGTTTGGAGGCTGACCATTTACATTCAAAAAAGAAAGGACCAGTAAAGCACCCTTTCCGCTAAAAAAGTGGGACTACCCTTGGCTAAGTCCCTAACCTATTTGGAAGAAAGAAGACCAAGCTCGATGGAAACGGTCAAAGTCACCGGAGTTGGAGTAGCGGCAAAATCACGGTACTCCTCTCATAATGGGGAAATTCATGGAGGAGCACCGTCCAGTGTGCCATGATCTATCATGGCACAGAGTTCGTTGAAGAAGTGCAGGTAGTCGGGGTCTAGAACAAGTTCATCGAACAACACCGGCTCGTTAGGAGCTGGTTCTTCTTCCTCAAGCACTGGGTCGCTGGGTAGAGAACCCAACCACCTTCTTCCGCCTCCGACGGGACATCGATGAGCTAGGTGGGGTCGTCACCGGGAACGAGTCCGGGGGATCTCTGTAATACCCCGGTTTTAATTCAAGCCTTGAAACCCGATAATTAATTCTACCGTGTAATTAATTTAATTTAATTGGGCTTCGTTCTTTTTATAAAGATATATTTCTTATCCGGAATTATTTATTTAATCAAAGGCCCAATTTCCTTGATTTAATTTTTATAAGGGATGTTTTTCATTTGGACATTTTGTTCCTTATAAGTATATTAATTATTTAATGGCCCAAACTTTGAAGGATCATGTTCGTACTCATTAAATTAATATTGGATATGGAAGACCCAATTCTTATAAATAAGCCCATGTCTTATTTTAATACCCTAATATGATACATATAGTGTGTATGTAATGTTTTCCTCCACTCATATAAAAAGTCTTGTACTTACAACCCCTAGCTCTTTCCTTTTCCTACAAAATACATTTCTTCCTACTTTTTCACCTCTAAGAACCCTAAGCAAATACTACACTACATTTCTTCAAGATTTCAAGTCAAGATTGCTCTTTTAGGGACTGTAGCACTTGGGTAAGTATTTCTCCTTAGGAAGACATCATTTCTCATCATGTTTTCATAGTCTTTAATAAGTTCTCATTATATTCTTCTGGGGATCTTTCTTGGGAAAAAGATGATCAAGAAGGAGGTGGTGGCTTGTGAGGTGGTTGGAGATTGCTTGGTTTGAGTAGAGCTTCAAGTGGTAACCATCCTTGTCTCACTAAACCTATTTTCACTCATTGATCTATGTATATTACTTGGTGTTGGAATCATGTGAATTTCCTGGGGTTATAGCTTTTTTTTTTATGATTTGTGAATCTATATTGTGGGTTATTGGACTTGTGTTCATTATCCTTTGTATCTAGATGAGTATAAGCAATTCTTGTTATGGATTCCATGATTTATTTGGATTCTGAGATGTGTAATCTGTGTATTCTGAGCATGTTTCGTATTCTAGACTAGTTCATCGTGTATTCTGTTCTGTCTTGGATGTTGGTGCGTTGAGAGTGCACTTGCGGTGCACACTAGCGGTATAATGTGTCCCGCCAGTGTGTACCATACGTGTAAGGGTAGTGTGGAGCGGCGGAGTGTGGGAGTCCGCCGAGGGGTTCCGCCTCTTCTTGCGGAAGAGTGCGGCGAAACACTGGGTTCCGCTAGTGTGTTCCGTTTGAGGGCGTGGAGTGGATCAACGGTCTAGGTTGTTTCGCTAGTAAGTTCCGTGAGTGTATATCTGGGTTTCGTTTCCAGTAGCTGTTTTGTGACCTGTTGTCTTGTTGATTCATCCCTGATTCTGGAACTTGTCTTGGATATGTTGTTGAGTATTTCACCTTGGTTATGGAGTATTTATTCATGTCCTTTGGTTCATTTATCTTGAATTGTGGAGTTAGTATTGTTGGTTTATTCCTTGGCTATTGTCTGAACATATATCTACTGTGTTCAATTTCCTGAGTTGAGAACTGTTGGTGGAATGGTTTTGAGGATAATGAATCTGAGTGTGGTATGTGGGGATCTTTGGGTTTTTTGAGTATCTCTTGGCTTGTTGTGGTAATACTAATTGTGGGCTTGTACCTCTGTGGAACTAACTGTGGGCTTGTGCCTCTGTGGAACTAATCTTGGGCTTTTGCCTCTGTGTTTGGGCATCATTTGCTTATGTGATTTGAGTTTTTGCCTATGTGGAAATGGGCATCATTTGCCTCGGTGATTTGGGCTTTCGCCTCTGTGGAAATGGGCATCATTTGCCTCTGTGGTTGGGCTTTTTCCTCTGTGTACTAACTTTGGGGTTTGTGGTTGCTATGAGGGTTAGTATGGTGATTGGAGATTGGAATATGGAATTATTTCTTGGTATTGTGGATTGGTTGGGTTCCTTTGTAGTTACTTGGTTGAGTTGTATCTCGATTGATATCTTATTATTTCCTTGTGATTGCTCCGTTGGAGTTATGATTCAGTTGGTATCTTGTTTATAGACTTGTTGTCTTATGCACTTGTATTGGATGTTGGTTTCATTGGAAGAGTCATGGTTTGAGACTTATTCAGCTTATTGTTGTTGAGTCTCCGATTTAAATAAAGAACAGTTCGTTGGTGCGTATATTGTATACGTGTGGGTAAACCTATTAACAACCCTTATTATATTACTAGTTTTTCTTATCCGCGATGCGCAAAAAATAGGTGCCCAATATTAGTATTTTATATCCAAGGATCTTGTGGTCCAGTGGCACCAAACCCTTCCCTTTATACGGGAGGTGGTGGGTTTGAGCCTCAGTGGAGTCAATACTGACTCTTGTGTTTCAATAGGTTGAGAAAGTAGTTATGAACAGATACTGCATTATAATAGAGTTCGTAGTATTCAAAAAAAATATTAGTATTTTATATTAAAATTTTAAATTTATCTAAATTTTAATATAGTAAATAATAATAATAATAATAATAATAATAATAATAGTGTAAAATATTTTTATAAATTGGATATTTATATTTTAAAAAATAACTAACATATAACTCTAATATTTAATGTGTATATTATTATTATTATTATTATTACTCTAATATTTAATGTGTATATTATTATTATTATTATTATTATTCTAATATTTAATGTGTATATTATTATTATTATTATTATTATTCTAATATTTAATGTGTATATTATTATTATTATTATTATTATTATTATTATTATTGTGTATATTATTATTATTATTATTATTATTATTATTATTATTGAAGAAGATAAGAAAATATATGGTGGATGCATGTGCATTATTGAAGAAGATAAGAAAATATATGGTGGATGCATGTGCATGGTAACAATAGTGGAAAAGATAACGGAAGTTATAACGGTAGGGGTATATTTGTCCAAAATATTGTGTAGTGCAACTTTTATAGCATAATGTACAAAAAAACTTAATGGAAAAAAGGGACATAAATGAGGGGTATAACCTTCATTCACATTTATTATGTTTTTAGATGTATTTTCTCACGAGTGTGAGTGGTTGGTTGCTTAGCATTCTTTTGTTAATGGTTTTCCTAAACTGTTTTCCAGGTATGCCGTAGTCTGAGCCGAGAGCGCGATAGAGATAATCCTTCTATTTGCTATGCTTAGACTAGTCCTTGTTTTAGACTTGTGGGCCTGTGAGCCTTAGTGATGGATTATGTATTGACTATTTCTTTTGTCTTTATGATTTGGATGGATGTTTATGGATTTTTTTTAGCATGTGCATCAAGGATTGGTTTAACCTAGATGTGGCAAGACACCCATTAAGGTTTTAAATGCTTCCGCTATGTTTTATGCCTATCTCGAGGTGAAAAAGTTGGGGTGTCACAGTTGGTATCAGAGCCTGTGTTGAGGTCTAAGTAGGAATCCTAGGGTTGAATACTTGAGACTCTAGGACTTGATCAGTAGAAATTAAGGTGATTATGAATACTAGGATGTGTGAGAACTAGGATTCGCGGTGAGCACTCATTTTAATTGCTTGTATCTTATTTGTATTTGTTTTACCTTGTTTGCTTGCCTTGTTGTGGACATGTTCTTACTTTTGAATTGCGCGAATTGGGAAGGCCGACTGCAGCGCCACGTATCTTTCATAGCTCGTACACCTTTTGTAGCAATCATGGTGCCACCCAAGAGACGTGAGGATGTTCCTGACGTGCCGTTCGGCGAGCAGCTGATGCAGAATATCCAGCAACTGACGCAGATTTCTCAATTCCTAGGGAATGCGATGGTCCAGAACAATCAGCGTGGACAGCCAGACCTAGTCCGGAGGTAGCAGGGTAGCACCCACCCTTTTTCGTAGGGCAGGAAGACCCAGTGGTACTCGAGGAGTGGATTCGCTCCTTTGACAAGATTTTAGAGGTGGTGGAGTGCCCAGAGGTCCGGCGTGTCAAGATGGCCAGCTTCTACTTGCAGCAGGAGGCCGACCTTTGGTGGGTCCATGAGGGACCGGTGTTGAGGCAGGAACCCAGCTTTGGTTGGGAGACTTTCAAGGATGACAGACTCTTGCGTGTATAGGGTGAAATGTCAAAAGATATTTGTATGATAAAACGGAAAGTCTATGACTCCCCGAGTGTCGGTCTCGAAGGAGGGACGTGGAGGTGTGTCAAGCGTTCGGGAGTTTACTTGATTGGATCATGCATATGACTCGAGTGTGGTGAAGGGTGGATTTGTGAGTGAGACTAGTTCATTTGGTTGGTTTGAGTGCAAGAGAGTAGTAAAGTAAAAGTGATTTTGTGAATATGTAAAGGGGTAGGGATTGGATAGTGTTCATGAATATTGTATAGTGGAGTGTCTAAGGTCAAGGATTAGGATTGCTAGGATATTGTCTATTCAAGAGTGTGTTGTCTTAGTCCTTTTCCACCTTTGTGTACTAAGGCTTCTTTGACTTAGGAGTGCCTTCAAGCATCCAAAGTTCTAAGAAGAATTTTATCAAACACTTAAGCTACACACTATCCTACTATTCTTAAGAAGTGTATAGGAACTATGATTGTGTCAAGCTTCAAATCCTAACTCTAATCAAAGACATGAAAGAGTCAAGAGCTCAATCTCTCATCTAGATTGGCCAAATCCAAACAAGATCTCATCAAAACAACAATCAATAGACAAGAATAGATAATCCATCAACACAAACTCTTAGATCCAAGATATAGAGATAAGATCATCACACAAACAATATTCAATCACACAATCCAAATCCCTAGACTAAACTAGCTACTCATAGTATGAAATGCAAACAAAAGCTAATTTAATCCAAGAATATGATAGCTAAAATTATAGAAATGAAATAGAGATCACCTAGAGAGAAGAAGATCTTCAATCCAAGCTTGTTGTCTTGCTACAATGGAGATTGATCTAATCTAAAAAGCTAAGAAAAATGGAGAAAGTTCTCCAAAGGAAAAACTAAGAAAAGGAAAACTAAATTTCTGGGATCCTCCTCTGAAAATTCATCAAAGGGGTTTAAATAGTCTCCGAAATGACAACCCTAGCTGAAATTCGCGCATCACCGTCTCCACGCCTCTCAGTGTGAGCGTGTGTGGGAAGCTTCTGGAAAGTTTTCACGCTTGCTCACACGCGTGTGGCCTTCCAGTTTGGTCCTCCGGAGCTCCGCTCTTGCCTGGTTTGCTCTTTAAGCTCAACTTTTGGTCCTAATTGCGGTATGAGAAAGGCGATTATGAGGGTTTACAAAAGAGTCAGGCGGCGGGATGCGGAGAACATGGAAGGAATATCTTAATAGATTAGGAAAGTGTCCAAATGTAATAAGGAAAGAATTCTTAACTTGAATATGGTAGTTTAGAGTTTCCAAAGGGAGAAATCCCTCATAGCTTGGATAAATAGGTGTCTAAGGCCTTGAAAGTGGCACAAGAAATTTCCCACACTCAATAGGCAATTTACGATACAAAGATGGCTGAGAAGTCACTCTAATTTTCGATCAAGCGTTAGTCAATTTTCTGGTGGTGTTAGCCTGCCGTTCGACCATCCGTGAGTGATGAAACCAACAGATATCTTAAGAGGAATTAAGGGTGTCTTATATAGTATAGAGGGCCTTTTGGATGGTTGACAAAATGTACAATTCTAGCTTGCATTCATTATTGGCCATACGCGTGTTCCTCCACTACTTGGATGCCAGTGATCTTCACACGGGTAAATAGAGCATCCTACCTTGTTGTACATGATATCTTGAGTGGCTTGGGTGGTTGGTACTTGTGTTATTATGTTGGAATTCATGGGCTGAAACTTTGCTAGTTGACCTTCAATAATATTTTGCTTCCTTTTACACTCCCTTCAACTTATTGAGCTACCATTCTTCTTTGCCACCCCCTTGGGCCAAGACTATCCCAATAAAATGGGCTCCAGGGTCCCATGTCGCCATCAATGATATTACACTCTAATATATATCTACTTGATATTGTTTTAAATGACTTAATCTTCATAGTAAAGAATGAGTTTCGATAGGGAATATACCCCGGGTATACGATCTACTATATCATATACAGTCCTAGGTCGGTCTCGATTCGGGTCATACGGCTATATAAAGGGTCATAGCCCTTCATTAGAGGGGGGGCCTTTTCTTGGCACTCTCTCTACTCTCTAGACAAACACTCACATGATTACTCCCCACCCTCTCAAAATCATTCAATGGTGAAAATGAATAAAAGAGGCTTTTGAGAGCTCATTTTCGGGCATCTATTCTCTCTATGACCTAGAACTACAATTTCATATACTTCTCCTATAATTCCACATAAAGCTAATTTGTTCTATCAAATGGCGCCTAACGTGGGATCCAATGGGTAGGTCGTGTTCTCGACTATCCAACAAAATCGAAGTCTCGACTGTAGTTGTTAGCCTCTCCAGAAACACTTCTCTCAAAACTACCATCTATTCTTGCCCTGCATGTGGGAGCTTTCACGAAATCACCAAGTAGATAATTAAAAAGGAGGGATAACCATGAGGATTCACCTTCATTTTTGTGCAAAATGAAGATGGAAAGGAAGAGTTACAATGAAGTTTTGAGTATGCAAAGCAAGGGGAAATGGAGAAGCTCATCGACTCCCAAACTCCATGAGAGATTTTAACATAAACTTCCTCTACGTGAAGGTAGACTTGTATCGTGTCACTGCTGGCTTGTCACCTCAACTAAGATCTCCAAGAAGATAAGGCCATCAGCAGGGTTCATTACTGTATTTTACTGTTGCAAAAATAGTGCCTTTTTGAGAGCCAAAACAATCTTGAAACTCCAGCTACAATCGCCGGCCAAGACAGCCTTGAAGCGCCAAATAGCATCCGCTATTACATGTTGAGGAGCGGGAAAGAGCAGAGACCTACTGGTGGTCGTTGCTGCATGCTGATGAGCGAGAGGGAATGAAGACTAGCGGTCGCCGGATCTCCTTGTTGCTGCCGTCGTTCGACGCTACTATTGCTGGTTCGTCCGAGCTACACCAGAGGTCACTGCCATCCTCGCCACTCGTCTCATCAAGAACGACTCGAAGATCTCTGGTCTGCAAAAAAAAAAAAAAAAAAAAAAAAAAAAAAGAGGAAAAATCAAGGGTAGTACCTGCTAAGCATCCCACCTCCATCCTCGACCGCCTGCCGCCCTTCCGCGGCTCATGCAAGATGATCTATGGTGAGATGGCCATCTAAATTCCCCGACTCCACCACCTACCATGCAGCGCCGGGGCCAAGCTCTTCTTCTCGCGACCCCACCAACGAGACCACCAACAGTTCTGGATGGACTCCGTCGCCTTAGATTCAATGGCGTGGTGTTCCTAGATACAATAAACTCTTCCAGCTTCAAGATTACGGTATTATGCAATAAACTCTTCCAACCTCATCATCATCATGCTACGAGTTCGGTCGACGACAGGGAATGTAACCGCGTCGTCGCCGATGTAAACCACCGCCATCCCTACCCGGCCCGTTGCTTCGCCGGAAAGAAGTCAAGGGCCGATGCCGCTGCTAGTCGCGAGTCCTTCTTCGTTTGATTGGTCAAACCCGGCAGCAACGGTGGTTTCTGGCCAAAATCTTTATCTATCTCTAGCCTCTGGTTCATGGTGGCAAGGGGCGATAACCCTTCATCTATTCATCAAAGCTTGAAAGAGCTGAATCTTCTCTTCTTCTTCTTTATGATCTGCCCCCGTATTGTTCGAAGTTCTTCGCCTACGACCACCGTTGCGCCGCCTACAACCTCGAACAGTGTCGCCCGCTGTCCACCGCCCGCGATTCCAAGCCGTGTCGTCTACTATAATTTGAGAGTTCTACTCCGCACTGGAAGTGGCGGATGAGTTGATGGTTCTGGCATTTATCTAGTGGTGTGCATGGAATGGGATTGGCTGTGAAGTGTGGGCATGGTAGTGCATTATCTTGGTACTCTACAAATTAAAACATTATGAGCATAGAAAATTTCAATGAATGGTGGATTTGGGCAGTGGCTGTCAGAACTACAGAAATAACATATAACGTCGGACATATGACATCGGTTGTTTGAAAAACCGACGTTAAAAGTGAAAAAATCATATAAGGCCGGTTTTTTTATAAACAACCGACGCTGTAAATCACGATTATAACATACGATGTCGGTTAATTAAATAACCGACGTCGTATGTCCTTTACGAGAAAAATAAAAAAATAATAATAACATACGACGTCGGTTAATTAAATAACCGACGTCGTATGTCATAAATTTTTTTTTTAAATTTTAAAATCTGAAATACGACGTCGGTTCAAATCAAACCGACGTCGTACATGCATGTTTATTTATTAAAAAAAATAAAAAGCTATTATTATACGCCATAGGTAGGTTAGGGTTCTTTTAAAAAAAATCTCTTCTCACTACCATCCGTCGCCGCTAGTTCATTGTTTTCTCCCGAAGACGTTCGCAACCGCCATCCGTCGCCGTTGTCTGCAACCACCATCCGTTGCCGCTCTCTGCAACCGCCATCCGCCCCAGCTACAGCCACTGTTGCTGCCGTCCGCCCCCAGCCACAGCCGCTAACGCTGCCGTCCGCCATAGCCACATCCGCAACCACATCTTCCAGCAGTTGCCTTCCACCTACATTGTTAGTTTTAATTTATTTTGTAGAATATTGTTTAAATTTAGTACCTGAACTCAACCCTATTTTGCTAAATTATCTATTTGTTCCAAATTGGATTGATATTATCTAGGTCATCTATTTGCCTTACCTCTCATCAAACCCCAAAATGTATTCGTGATTCTTTTGTCTGGGTTGTGTTTGATATTTTGACTCAATGAAATGCCCTTTGCACTTATGGTTACCTGCAATTTGTTGGTTGTTTCTTTTGCTGGGTTGTTACTGTTTGAGTGGTAGAGATCAAGAGAGAGATAGGATATCATCTTTGCCGAGGCAGCCACACAATGTTGGTTTGTGAATGAACAAGCTGGGAGGGCACTGTTTTTTACTGGTTGATTGAGTCTCTGGGTGTTCTTCTATAGCTTATGGAGCTGCTGAGGAGATTGGGTTGTTTCACATTAATGCCAATGGAAAGACTCTTTACCTCAATCCTCATTCATGGAACAAGTGTATGTGATTGTTCTTCAGATCTTCTATAGTATATTAATATTCATTTGTGGAAGCTTTATTGGGGTTCCTCCATAATCCAAACTTAATTAATCTCTTTTATGGCACAGTGGCAAACCTGCTTTTTCTTGAATCACCAACTGGTGTTGGTTTCTCATACTCAAATACAATATCAGATTTGTATACTGCAAGCGATCAAAGAACGGGTAATTCTCTAGTTTTTTGTTTTGGTTTTGTTTATTAGCCATGTTCTATCTTGTGCTGTAGTACGTAATCCAAAATGTCATAGTTTTCATGTTTAAGCTCTGATTTGCTTAGCTATGCCCTTCTATTATGTAGCTAAAGATGCATACATATTTTTGTCAAGTGGTTTGAAAGATTTCCTAAGTACAAGAATAGAAATTTTTACATTTCTGGATAAAGTTATGCAGGTTTTTCATTTATACACTTTGTATAAGTGTATAACCTTGTCTTGGGTGTTTCTTTGTTGGAAAAGCTTTTTCTAGATATTACCTTGTACTCTATAACAAGATACTGAGTTGGCCTAACTACTGCGTTTGTCATTTCAGGGCCTAACTAATATATATATATATATATATATATATATATTTATATTTATTTATTTATTTATATATTTGAGCAGGTTTGCTATGTCCTGGAGATCAATTTTTGGTGCTCTCCTCTATGGCTTATACCAATACTTGAGCAATGAGGAAGTTGTTTCCCATGTTGCAAATTTTATGGAGAAATTTCCTGATGGAGATCCTGCACATCACATATATGATTGAGGAGCTATTGCTTCGTGATGCGTACACGGATTGCTTCCCGCAATAAGTGTACACTCAAGGAATCACTCAAGAACCTTTCGTGTCCAAAAGAGGATCTTACCTTGTAGACTCTTGGATTTTGAGATCCCAACTCTACAAATGTCTCACCAAACTAACAAATAATACTCTCAACCCTTAGATTATTAAGCAAGGCTAAGAGTTAGAGTATTAGGAATCTAGCACTAGAATTAAGATACAAAAATAAAATTAGCTATATAATATGAGTAATAGTATTCTTTTTGGGTTTTTGGATATGTGTGTGAATATAAAGAACAAGATAAGGGGATAAACTAGCTTCTCACTAGCCTACCAAGATTGAATGCTTCTCACAAACAACCTAAACTTCAATGCACTTCTCATGTAAAGAAAAGAGAGAAATTTCACTCAAATTGAATTCTTACAAGGTGTGTCTCAAACCATTGGGTTTATGGGGTATTTATAGGGGGAAATAAGGTATTAAATATTCTAGGTCACTAATCCCACCCAAAATAAAAAATTACAACTTTGTAAAAGTAATTCCCACCCAAAATTAAAAATACAAAATAATTCCCCACCCAAAATTAAAATACAAAATAATTTCCCACCCAAAATTAAAAATACAACATTTTGCAAAAGTAATTTCCACCCAAAAATAAAAAATACAATTCTTGCAAAGTAGTTTCCCACCTAAAAAAAATACACCTTGCAAATAATTTCACACCGGAAAATTTGATCAGATACTGAAGTCTGAATTGTCTTCAAAAGTTTTTATGTGAAGACAATTGAATAGAATTATTTTTCCAGATTGATCTTCTTCTTCACAAAAAGATGTTGGACTCCAATCTGTTTGCACAAAAGTGTTAAAAGCCTCTTGAATCTTCCTTGACTTAGATCTTGTTACCAGGCCACTCGAGACTTTTAATGGATCATTTATTTGTTGCATCCCGGTCTCATCACTTCGTGCAGCCAAGATAGCTGGTAATATTTCACTTGATTTTCTTCAATTTTTGTCTTTATTTGTGTTGAGGATAGCATTTAGCTTGTTTTGGAATTTTCAACTTTATTAGACTATTAAGTCTCATTAGTTGTTTAGATAATTTTATATCTGCTAGACAATAATACACAGACACTTGCACATACAATTTATGGTATTTTTTTTTAGAAAAAAGTCGATAGTTTCTTTCCAGTGGCTTTACATTCTGTACATTGCCTACTTACCTATGGAGGGAAATCTGAAACCTGTATCCATAGTATAATGCCATCAATATCAGCAGTGGTGCACTATACCACTGTTTGCAGAATTGCAGTTGTCATGACTTAGTGAGAACATAGCTTTGGTTTGGTTGATGCACTTCATTAGGATCTTTTTTTTAATTAATTGGCAATTGTGTCTAAACAAAGTCACTTTAATTCTACTGTTCCTTTTTCAACTTTTGTCTATCATGGTTTTTATTGAACAATGGTTTTTATTTCCCCAATCATTTTATAAAGGGTATACTGTTATCTGTATGGAGATGATTAGGTTTAACCATCAAAAACATAAAAATTTCATGGTTATTTGATACTGGGGACCATTTAGTATTCCATGTTTGGACATTAAATGTTTGCATAAAGCAATGCATTAACTCAAAACCTGTTGGCTTTATTGTGTCTGCAGGAATGGATTTACATGAAGTGCTTGACATTCTAACAGGAGACCGAAGGAAGTACCATGATAATGTCACTGTTATAGTAATATCACTCAAAGGAAGAATTTGAAAATCATTAGGAAAATACCTTTGAATTCCTCCAACAGCACAAATCTCCTGCTGTAGTTTCTAGGAACATTATGAAATTTGATAATGATCTCGCTTCATGTCTCAATAGTATAAATTTATAAATAAACTATTTTTTTTTTAAATTTGCTCCTTGCAAGTTGAACATACTGTAGTTTCTATGAACATTATGAAATTTGGTAATGATTTGGCTTCATGTCTCAATAGTATAAATTTATAAATAAACTAATTTTTTTAAATACTAGTTATGATTCGCGGCTTTTTACAATTTTTTTAAAAAATAAAACCAGATACAGCGTCAGTTTTAAAAAACCGACGCCGTATCTGTAATTTAAAAAATAAAACGAGATATGGTGTCGATTTTTACAAAAAACCGACGCCTAATCTCTATATTTTAAAAAAAAACCAACATACGACGTCGGTTTTTGAGTAAAACTGACGTCGTATGTACTTATTTAAAAATTTAAAAATAATATACGACGTCGATTTTTTAAAACCGACGTCGTATAATTTATTTATAACGTCTGCTGGAACTACGTCGGGAAAAAACCGACGTCGTATGTCCAAAATAACCGACGTTAAAAGGTATTTTTGTAGTAGTGTGTGAAATGGGGGCATGACAGTGCATTATCTTGGTGCTCTAAATATTACAGCATTATGACTTATGAGCATGGAAAATTTCAACGGAAATTTTCAAAATGGAAACTTTGGGAATTATAATGTGATAAGCCTCCGAGATACCCTTAAATCAAGTACATATTAGGGTGTTTTGTCACATCTATAGCATCCTTACATGATGAATTGTGCTCATAAATGCTTGAAATTCACTAACCTACACACAAAAGCTACTTTTAGCCTAAAGGAGGTAAAACAGGAGCCCCGGGAGCAAATAGGAGCAAAAGTTGAGCTTAAAGAGCGAACCAGGCAAGATCGGAGCCCCGAAGGACCCAACAGGATGGCCACACGCGTGTGAGCATGCGTGGAAATAATCCAGTAGCCTCCCACGCACACTCACACACGTGTGAGCAGGCGTGGAGACAGCATTGCGCAAATTTTGACTAGGGTTGCTTTTTCGGAGACTATTTAAACCCCTTTGATAGATTTTCAGAGGAGGTTCCCAGAAATTTAGTTTCCCTTTCCTTAGTTTTTCCTTTGGAGAACTTTCTCCATTTTCTTAGTTTTTCATTTCTTAGTTTAGATAAATCTCCATTGTAGAAGACTACAAAGCTTGGATTGAAGGATCACTTCACTCTAGGTGATCTCTATTTCATTTATATTATACTTTGTTATCTTGTTCTTGGATTAAATTAGCTTTTGTCTTGAATTTCATATCATGAGTGGCTAGTTTAATCTAGGGATTTGGATTGTGTGATTGTATGATGCTAGTGTGATGATCTTATCTCTATTTTGGATCTAAATGCTTAGATTGTTGGATTATCTGTTCTTGTCTATTGATTGTTGTTTTGATGAGATCTTGTTTGGATTTGGCCAATCTAGATGAGAGATTGAGCTCTTGACTCTTTCATGTCTTTGATTAGAGTTAGGATTTGAAGCTTGACACAATCATAGTTCCTATGGACTTCTTAAGAATAGTAGGATAGTGTGTAGCTTAAGTGTTTGATAAAATTCCTCTTAGAGCTTTGGATGCTTGAAGGCACTCCTTAGTCAAAGAAACCTTAGTACACAAAGGTGGAAAAGGACTAAGACAACACACTCTTGAATAGCCAACATCCTTGCATTATCTATCCATTACCTTAGTCACGCCAAGATGAAACATACATGAACACTATCCAATCCCTACCCCTTTTAGATATTTGCAAACTCTTTTACTTTATCACTCTCTTACAATCAAACCAAACCTTATGAATTCCTTTCACTCACGATCCACCATTCACCACACTCAAATCCCTCGCATGACTTAATCAAGTAAACACCCGAACCTTTGACAAACCTCCACGTCCCTCCTTCGAGACCGACACTCGGGGAGTCACTGACTTTCCGTTTTAACATAAATATCTTTTGACGAATCAACCCCTACACAATACTACTTCTTCAAAATGGCGCCGTTGCCGGGGAGGGCAATAGGTTGTCATATGTTTTTGTTTACTTTGATTGCATGAATGCTAGATTTGAGCATTGTTAATCCATACCACTTTCTTTTGTTTTATTTCTATTTTATTTTGTTTTTGCTACTTACCCAATTGACTACTTCTAGTCAATTGTGGAATTTTTGTTTCATTGATAATCTTACTAGGTGAATGCACACGCGAGCAAAAGGAAATCAAGGCTTACTACCCTACATTCCAGAAATCAATAGAGCAACTAGAAGGAAAAATACCCAAAGCTCACAAATGGCTTCATCAAGCGCAACAAGAAATCCACAGGGAAGAGGAACAAATGTACCAAATCCACCCCCAGTTCCAATTGTTTCACAAGCACCAATTAACCATGAAGAACCAATTCTTGAAGAACCACAAGCTAACATAGCAAATTATCAAGAGAACATTCGTGAAGAAGAATGCTATGGAATTCCTCAGGAACTGCAAAGATCAATTGCAGATTATATGACCCCTGATTTTAACATGCATAATTCAATCTATGTACCGCCGATGGAAAACGTCAACTTTCACGTAAAGCTGTCGAAACGGCCGGCGGGCCCCGCCCCGCCAAAACCCGCCTTATGGCGGGGGCCCGCCAAATTTTAAAAATTCTAAATTTAAATAAAAATTAATATAAAATGGTAATAAGGGTATACTAAAATAATTTGAATAGTTTAAATATATACTAAATTAACAGTTTATTAGTTTATATATTTTTTGATCTAACAGTTTAGTTTATAATATTTTTTGATCTAACAGTTTAGTTTATATATATAATATTAGTTTACTGACGATTATCTATTTAACTGTAATTAGATTAGTTTATTAGTTTATATTTTGTTTTGATCAACAGTTTAGTATATACATAACATTAGTTTACTGTAATTAGCTAACATTAGTTATTAGTTTATATTATTATATATATAACATTAGTTTATAGTAAACTAAAGCTATATATATATATATGTATATATATATATTAGTAATATAATTAACTTGACAAGACATTTAATGTTATAAATTTACTACTATAACATTTATATTTTAATTAATAAAATTTTTTTTATTCATTTGGCGGGCCCCCGCCGGCCCGCCAAGCCCGCCCCGCCAAGCCCGCGGGTTAGGCGGGGGCGGGCTAAAAAGCCTGCCAAAATACGGGCTCGGAATATCAAAGCCCGCCCCGCCCTTTTTGCGGGGCGGGGCGGGCTAAGCCCGTTTTGACGGCTCTACTTTCACGTACATCCAACTATTCTCACACTGGTTCAGAACAGTCAATACTCGGGATTACCATCTGAAGATCCCAATGCACACATCACAAGGTTCATACGAGCATGTGGGATGTATAGGCAAGAAGGCGTTAGTGAGGAGATAGTTCGACTTAAATTATTCCCATTTTCAGTTATAGGAGAGGCAGCACGATGGTTAGAAAACCAAGACGACAATAATTTCAGATCGTGGCAGCAGTTGCATTGTGAATTCATGAACGAGTTCTTTCCCATTACAAAGACTATGAGGATTCGAAGACTAATACAGGAGTTCAAGCAAGGAAGGCTTGAAAGTTTGGGAGAGGCTTGGCGACGATTCAAGGTTCTTAAAAGACAGTGCCCGCAAGATTTGATGCACCCATGGGACATGATTAGCTCATTCTACGGAGGGCTAACAGATGAAGGAAAAATGTTGCTTGAATCATCCTCCAGCGGTGCCTTTGTCTCTCTAGCTTTGCTAGAAGTTGAAGAATTAATTGAGAGAATATCTAAGAATACCTCTTGTTGGTATGATCGACGAGGAGATCACGGGGGCATATATGAAGTTGATAATCGTGTGGCGAGCGAGGCAAAAATAGAGGCAATAAATCACGAAATCAAAAAGCTACAGGCCATGGTAGACAAAATGGAAGGAAAACCCAAGCCTTGCATGGCTTTGGCACTTTACTGTAACATCTGTGGAGGACCTCATGATACAAATATTTGCACTTCTCCGTCTACATCTGAGCAAGTTGAGGCGGTAGATTACCAAAGGAACTCCAACTTCAATGCTTATGGACAAAACCAAAGATCAAACAATAATTGGAAGTAGGGAGAGGGTTGGAGCAATAGCAACAATGATGGATATCAAGCGAGAGGACAATACAACTATGGAAACAAGCCTGCATATGGACAAAATGATAAGAACAGATTGATGTACAATCAAAACCAAGGAAATGGAAATCAAATGACCCAGTTCAGGCCACAATACAACGTACTCTCAACTTGACTTTACTCAACAGAGAAGGGATGACATCTGTGAAGTAGATGAAAGATTTACAAGGACGATCATGGAACTCAAAAATGATCGGGCAAATCTAAAACAAGAGATTACTCAAGAGATTTGACAAGAAATTTCTAGTCTTAGACAAGAGTCCAAGGCTACACTAAAGACAATTGAGAATCAAATCTCTCAAATGTTTAAGATGATGTCAGATAGACACTACGGACAACTCCCGAGTAACACTGAGAACAATCCTAATGAGAGAGTCAATGCTATTGATGCCAAGGAAGAAGAACATGAAAAATGTGACCCGATGGATGCTATTTGCGGAATATGCCAATGTAAGGTAGAAGACAAGAGAAACGAGACTACCTCTTGTAGTCTCGATCTCGAATTAAAGAATGCAAGCGGTTCGTGCACAATCTCAATGAAGGAAAGTAAGGAGAAAACCACTTCGGAAGTGTGCCCAAAAGAAAAAGAGCTACCACAAGACAAAATCAAAAGTTCAAAAGAGAAAGAAGCGGCACGATAAGGTACAATTAATGCTTTTATCCGAAAATTTTTCAATAACAAGGAATGTCGCGAGTTATTTGAGAATGACAATTGTGATAATTTTACTTGCTTAAGTCAAGAATCATCGGCTTGTTTGACTGAGGGTTACCCCAGAAAGAAGGGCGACCCTGGAGCTTTGTTAATTCCTTGTTCTATACAGAACATGGATCCTCAAAATGCTCTTGCCGATCTTGGAGCTTCTATTAATGTCATGTCTTCAAATCTTTTTGAAAAATTGAACTTACCAAGTTTGAAACCGACAAGGCTGACTCTACGTTAACTGACGGAACCACACGGTATCCTGAAGGCTTAGCGGAAGGTGTCTTAGTAAGAGTAGGAAAATTTCTTGTGCCTGTCGATTTTGTTGTTTGCAAGATGGGTGATAATGAGCCCCATGGATCCTTAATTCTTGGAAGACCATTTTTGGCTACGTGTCGTGCACGCATAAATGTGAGTTCAGGTGAAATAACCCTGAGATTTGATGGACAAGCCACAAATGATGAGAAGGAAAGAATGAAAGAAGGAACTAATGAAGATGTGAGGGCGATGGTCAAAACAAAAATGAAACCAAAACCGAAATGGAAAAATGACAAGCTTACATGGAAGAATACGTGGGTACCAAAATGCTTCCTACCCACTACCAAGGAGTATGGTTGATTCTTGAACTAGGTATAATGCGTCTAGCCAATGACGTAAACTGTGGCGCTGCTTGGGAGGCAACCCAAGGTTTAATAAAATGTTTTTACATTCCCTTTATGTTTTTGTTCTAATGTTTTTGTTACAATTCCAATGGTACCATGTTTTCAAGGACTAACTTGTAGGATTCGAGACTAAAAATTGCTTTGGAAAGGCCTAATTCGGGCATAGGTATGAAGGGAGAGATTAAAACCGGACAAAAACAGTGCACCGAGCTGACACGCAGGATCACACGTGTGTAGCCGTGCGTGGGAACGAGGCAGTAAGCCCCCACGCACGTTCACACGCGTGTAGCCGTGTGTGGGAGTGAGGCAGTAAGCTCCCACGCACACGCACACACGTGTCGTCGGCGTGAAAGGACCCCCACGGGTTAAAACCCTTCCTTCGGCCTTCCCACGCCATTTTTGTCTTCCAACCCTATTTTTCTTCTCTTCTCCACGCAAGGTGCAATCCATACTCAAGGTTTGAACATATATCTTATTTTTACTTCAAGAAGGGTTAAAACATCACCATCAAGGTAATTTCTTATCTTTTAACCATTTATTTTTGAATATCCATGAGTTTGGAAGAGCTTGAATGTGAAAATTTCTTCTACATTACCTTGCATGATTTTGAATGATTTGAATGTTTAAATTGGTTTATAATGCTTCATAGAACTATCCTTTAATGTTTTCTTTCATTATTGATGATTGCATTGATGGATTAACATTTATATTTGAGCTTCAAGTGTGAACACCATTGATGAATAAATGGGTTTGTTAAATTTCTTGTTCAAATTATGAAATTGATGTTTGAATTGATGAGTAAACTTGTTGTAGAACTATTATATGCCATCAATTTGATTTTCCACATGCTACATTGCCCAAATTGAATTTTCAATTTCAAACCCTAATTCTTGAATTTGGGGAAGAAGATGAGGTTGACTTTTTGAATTTCTTGACTTTTATAGTTGACTTCTTATTTGACTATCAAATTGAATTATCTTATAATGAAATTATGCATGTGAGTGATAATGGAATGGTATTGTTGATATTCTTATGTTAGAATTGTTCAAAATATAAGGGAAACTATGGCGAAATTTTTGAAAATCCTTAACCCTATATGTTTGAAATCCATTATCTTGACAAGTAATTTTACATAAATCCAATGGTGACTTATTTGAAAGATATTTATTCAAAACCAATTACCATGAATGATAATTTCTAAAATTCGTAGGATGGGACGAGCTAAAGAGATTGCAAAGAAAACCAAATATGATCACGGTGAATCGAGTAGGTCGCGAGCACGACCGCGAGCTGCAGTTCAACAAGCTCCCCAGGAGCGAGGTGCAAGGTCGCTTAGGCACTTGACACCCCTTCAACTGACCTCGGTGGATAATTATAATGGAAAGCAGCTTTCCGTCGGCCGCTACTTTGATGACAACGTTTTAACAGAGTTTGGTTGCTTAAATGAAGTGAATGGACTAATAAGGCACCAACAGCTCCGCTGTCTATTCGAGTGGAGAGGACCTACATTCGCACCAATCACGTATGAATTCTTAGCGACATTGGAGATCCGCAAAGAAGTTAACAATGCAAGAGAGTCCATTTCATTCACACTGTTTGGCAATCACTATAGTATGTCAGTTAACACTTTAGGTGTTACGCTTGGATTCCACACCAACGAGAGCATCTCTATGCCATATTTCAAACAGTTTAAGGAAGATTTTGATTCAGAAGCTGTTGCTATTCAGTATTGGAGGAGTATCACCAACAATGCCCTTACAATTCATCAAACCTCAAGGCAAATCTCATCACAAGGAATGCTTTGAAGGCTATTAGGTTAGCCTTTGCAGTGAATCTCTCCGGCAGAACCACCAACCGCAACAAGGTCTATAAGCAAGATCTCTTTTATATGAGGTGCATGAAGAATGAAGTGGAAATCAACATGGGCGTGCAAGCGAGAAAATAGCTCCAAACCCAACTTAAGCCTAAGGTTCAGACTGTTTTCATTGGACCTTTTGTTACTAGATTGTGCTAGGGGTTAGGCTTGACAGACCATCTTATGGGAGAAAAAGATGAAGGTACCATGATTGCTTTCACTGTTGGTGAGTTCTTTGCACCAGACTTAGAAGCTTCTGATGACACTGACGAAAAGGAAGAGAATGAGGAGAACGAAGCAGCACAGGAGCATGACCCTACTTCAATGGATTGGGAAACGACTCAGACTTTCCACAGGCAGCTCCATAATGAGCAGATGACTTATTGGCATGAGCAGCGCACATGGCAGGAAGGCTAATTTACATCTATATCTGCGAGGCAAGACGTCCACACTAAAGAGCTTAATCGCATGAGAAGAGCAGTGGAGGAAAATGAGAGAAGAATTGCAGAGCTTGAGGCTAGATTTGATAGCTAGTTCCACCCTCCCTCCTTCGGCGATGAGTGATGCCTCCCTTGTCCGTTCTCAATCCTGACATTTGACACTTGATTCTAAAGTCCGAGTGACACTGGTTACATTGGTTGTTGGTCCCATTAAAACATTAGGATCCCTATGCGTGGGGTTCCGACCTTTATTTTTTTTACTTTACTTCGCTTTACTTTATTTTTATCGCTTTATGTTATTTACTTTCCAACTGCTTTACTTTTATGCACTTTAAATATCCGCATTTCTACTTTGAATAATTTAGCTTATTTACATGCTTTATTATCTATGTTTATGTTTTATTACTTTTATATTTTTGTCAGCTTACAATAATTGAATAGCACTCCGAAAACCCTTTTGTATGTTATGTCTCCATTTCTTATAGAGCATCTATAACGGGAGTAGGCCTATGCTGGAAGCTAAAGTGTAGAAATAGGGATGCATACTTGGTTTATGCTCTTATCCCTTTTCTAATTTAAGCCCCGTTTTGATCTTTAAAGTGTGGAAATATTTGTTTATATAGCTTTGTGTATGTGTTAGAGCTTACCATGTTAAATAGGATCGTTTGATGCATACCCTATATCCCTGAGCGAATTCCAAAGTGTGGAAACGGATCTTTTATTTGTCTAATACTTAGAATCCCTATTTTGTTCCTTTACCCTATATCGTATGGAAACATCGAGGACGATGTTTATTTTAAAGTGTGGAAAGGACGCACTTTGTGCTTGATATGCGTATATGCTTAGAATAAGAAGTTGAAGCTCTTGGGAATGATAAGTGGGTGCATTTGCAGTTTGAAAAGAGAGTTATTATTTGTGTTATCTAGAGAGAATTTTGACTAGATGCCCAAAAATTTTTACTCTTGAAATATCTTTGAGTAAGTTACTTTTCGCACCCATGAGAGTGTTTAGAGCTAAAATAAGTTTATATTCTTGCCTACTTGCATGATGTTCACCTCTTATTTACGTAGGACCTTAGTCAAGGATCTCTCGAAGTGGGAGTGTGCAGTTTTTAATTTGAAAAAGATAAAACTAGCGAGGCCCGGAATTGAACTAACCTTGGTAGGGCATGGGGCAAAAGGTGAGCATCTTGGTAAGCTTAATGAGAAAACAAAACCCTTGAACACAAATAGAAAAAGGCATGAGGGGTTGACATGGAGAGAAGTCGAAAAGGCAAAAGGCCAATCACCAAGTTAAAAATTGAGGGAAGCCAATTCGTTGGGTTGTGTTCAACCATAGTCTTCGGTAAGCAAAAAGCTTTATCTGGAGTCGGTTGTCCACATAAAAAGATCCCAAGAATTGAGAAAATAGAGATGAGGTGAGCCGCTTCGCTAGGATTCGGGTACCCATTGCACTGTCTTCGAAAAAGCATGGAGCTCCATGTGAAGTCGGGTGGCTCGATGGCGTTATTCTAGGAAGTGTTGGTCCCAAGGGGATGGGGTACAAGTCTAGAGGGGGGGTGAATAGACTTGTATAAGATTTTGCAAATCTTTTTCGACTTCTCGTGTGTATTGGACTTAGGATGTTTAGGTCCGATACCTCACAAGATGAAGACAAAGTTTTATGCGCAGCAGAAAAGTTATCCCATTTTAGTTAGCACGAGTTTGAGTTAGTTTGAGAGGTGCGGTTATATGCAGTGCAGTTCGAGAGTTAGATAGCGAGAGATAAAAGCAGAAAGTAAATGCGAGAGAGATTTTTAAGTGGTTCGGCCAACCCGCCTACGTCCACTCTTCTTCCAGAAACTCCCTGGAAGGATTGCACTAAAACTTCCCTTTTTTAGTACAATATCAAGCGCTTGAGCTTTGATCACGAAGCTCGCCTCAAGCCTCAGGTTTTTCGCCCCGCTTCTTGTTACTCCACCTATCGAGCACTTGAGCTTTGATCATCAAGCCCGCCTCAAGCCTCAGGATCTTCACTAGACAGCTGCCAGGTTACTCCGCCTCTTCTTGCTTAATCCAAAGCAAGGACCTTTGGTTGTCACAGTTGAGTGTAACAAGCTCCAATCTGACCAAAAGCTATCGTTGAATCAACTTCGATGTAGAGTAGCTTCGGTCACCTTCTAGATGTATAGCAGTTTAAGCTTTGTAACTCTCTCAAACACTAAGATGTGTTTTTCTCGCTGTTTTGAATATCGGGATGATATTCCAAATTGAGCACTTGCACTTTTGAACGTTTGAATCAGACACCTCTTAAGATTTTCGAATGAACCAACTAACTACAGAACTTGTGTCTTCACGTCCTTTTTATATGAGAGTTGAGGAATAATTCCGTTGGAGGGAAAATTATTCCGTTTGAAATCTGTCTCCANTTGTTGGTCCCATTAAAACATTAGGATCCCTATGCGTGGGGTTCCGACCTTTATTTTTTTTACTTTACTTCGCTTTACTTTATTTTTATCGCTTTATGTTATTTACTTTCCAACTGCTTTACTTTTATGCACTTTAAATATCCGCATTTCTACTTTGAATAATTTAGCTTATTTACATGCTTTATTATCTATGTTTATGTTTTATTACTTTTATATTTTTGTCAGCTTACAATAATTGAATAGCACTCCGAAAACCCTTTTGTATGTTATGTCTCCATTTCTTATAGAGCATCTATAACGGGAGTAGGCCTATGCTGGAAGCTAAAGTGTAGAAATAGGGATGCATACTTGGTTTATGCTCTTATCCCTTTTCTAATTTAAGCCCCGTTTTGATCTTTAAAGTGTGGAAATATTTGTTTATATAGCTTTGTGTATGTGTTAGAGCTTACCATGTTAAATAGGATCGTTTGATGCATACCCTATATCCCTGAGCGAATTCCAAAGTGTGGAAACGGATCTTTTATTTGTCTAATACTTAGAATCCCTATTTTGTTCCTTTACCCTATATCGTATGGAAACATCGAGGACGATGTTTATTTTAAAGTGTGGAAAGGACGCACTTTGTGCTTGATATGCGTATATGCTTAGAATAAGAAGTTGAAGCTCTTGGGAATGATAAGTGGGTGCATTTGCAGTTTGAAAAGAGAGTTATTATTTGTGTTATCTAGAGAGAATTTTGACTAGATGCCCAAAAATTTTTACTCTTGAAATATCTTTGAGTAAGTTACTTTTCGCACCCATGAGAGTGTTTAGAGCTAAAATAAGTTTATATTCTTGCCTACTTGCATGATGTTCACCTCTTATTTACGTAGGACCTTAGTCAAGGATCTCTCGAAGTGGGAGTGTGCAGTTTTTAATTTGAAAAAGATAAAACTAGCGAGGCCCGGAATTGAACTAACCTTGGTAGGGCATGGGGCAAAAGGTGAGCATCTTGGTAAGCTTAATGAGAAAACAAAACCCTTGAACACAAATAGAAAAAGGCATGAGGGGTTGACATGGAGAGAAGTCGAAAAGGCAAAAGGCCAATCACCAAGTTAAAAATTGAGGGAAGCCAATTCGTTGGGTTGTGTTCAACCATAGTCTTCGGTAAGCAAAAAGCTTTATCTGGAGTCGGTTGTCCACATAAAAAGATCCCAAGAATTGAGAAAATAGAGATGAGGTGAGCCGCTTCGCTAGGATTCGGGTACCCATTGCACTGTCTTCGAAAAAGCATGGAGCTCCATGTGAAGTCGGGTGGCTCGATGGCGTTATTCTAGGAAGTGTTGGTCCCAAGGGGATGGGGTACAAGTCTAGAGGGGGGGTGAATAGACTTGTATAAGATTTTGCAAATCTTTTTCGACTTCTCGTGTGTATTGGACTTAGGATGTTTAGGTCCGATACCTCACAAGATGAAGACAAAGTTTTATGCGCAGCAGAAAAGTTATCCCATTTTAGTTAGCACGAGTTTGAGTTAGTTTGAGAGGTGCGGTTATATGCAGTGCAGTTCGAGAGTTAGATAGCGAGAGATAAAAGCAGAAAGTAAATGCGAGAGAGATTTTTAAGTGGTTCGGCCAACCCGCCTACGTCCACTCTTCTTCCAGAAACTCCCTGGAAGGATTGCACTAAAACTTCCCTTTTTTAGTACAATATCAAGCGCTTGAGCTTTGATCACGAAGCTCGCCTCAAGCCTCAGGTTTTTCGCCCCGCTTCTTGTTACTCCACCTATCGAGCACTTGAGCTTTGATCATCAAGCCCGCCTCAAGCCTCAGGATCTTCACTAGACAGCTGCCAGGTTACTCCGCCTCTTCTTGCTTAATCCAAAGCAAGGACCTTTGGTTGTCACAGTTGAGTGTAACAAGCTCCAATCTGACCAAAAGCTATCGTTGAATCAACTTCGATGTAGAGTAGCTTCGGTCACCTTCTAGATGTATAGCAGTTTAAGCTTTGTAACTCTCTCAAACACTAAGATGTGTTTTTCTCGCTGTTTTGAATATCGGGATGATATTCCAAATTGAGCACTTGCACTTTTGAACGTTTGAATCAGACACCTCTTAAGATTTTCGAATGAACCAACTAACTACAGAACTTGTGTCTTCACGTCCTTTTTATATGAGAGTTGAGGAATAATTCCGTTGGAGGGAAAATTATTCCGTTTGAAATCTGTCTCCCATGCTGTGTATGGGACTTGCATTTTCAGCATTTTCATGGAGTGGTGGTCTTGTAACTTGAACCTTTTGTTTGGTAGTGAATATTCCATAATCCACTTTCTTGAGTCCATGCTCCACTTGCTACTTTTGGTAAAAGTTACTCTTTTTATATTCCCATTGATCCTCGTTTTAGGGAATAAGACCGACTTTGGATTAGTGCACCTTCTATCCGTTTGTTGTGGAATTCTGATGTGGCATCCACTTCTATCGGCACCTCCTTAATATTTTATCTCCATGATATTCTTCTTCTCCTAAACTTAGATTACTTTATCCATGCATGTTGACTGCCATTCAGCCCTTTGGAGAAGTACCAGTTCATCGAGACCAATGTTGATGTCTCGACCACTTGATGTCTCGATCCCATGTATCGAGAGATCTGTCTCTCGAACTCTGCTTATGTCTCGAGACTTAGTTGATGTCTCGCAGACCCTTATTCCTCCAGTGTTGTCCCGTGCCTTCTTCTGATCTGTCTATAAGATTACAACACGAGACTTCTAAGATGTTCACACAAGTTTACCTTAAGCTTAAATATTTTCCGAGTTGAGCTCAAGTTACCCGGTTGTATTTTCGCTCTTAGTTTACTTGTCGAACTTACATATAATTTCCTATCTTTCGAGACTTAGGGGATTATAGATTACATTTGGTATCATCAAAACCTATTACAATATGTTCCTAACAATTTCCCCCTTTTTGATGATGCCAACACTATACTTACTTATATGGCTGATTTGTAAGAAAATAAACTTGATTTTATTTTCAGCGCATACGGTAAGTTTGACATGAAAACTAATCTGCTAAGACATGAATAACAAACACACGCAACACCCCCAGCAAAAGATATATATTTTGAGATTAAAGAATGTTTACATCACTGAGCAGAAAAGTTAAAAGAAGATAAAGAACAACATAAAGTTTGGAATGCATGTAGACATCGAGAGCTTACTGCTTGTTAGCTTTCCTCTTCTCGTTTATTGCTGCTCGTGTCTTGATGGGGTCTTTTGAGTTCACCTGCTCGAGATATTCATCTGATACGTCAAGGTGAATGTAGTTGATGAAGGCTTCACCTATGAAGTTACCTTCAATTACCCCATCTCTCCACCAATCGATGCATTCCAGAGGAGTAAGGCCACTGTGAAGAGATAAGTCAGTTTTGGCAAGAAGACTTACTATGATTCCATTAAGATATTCTGTTGTGTCTTCTTTGAACCCTGACTTGAAGTTTTTCATGAATTGCTAATCTTTCTTCTCCTTGGCCGTTTGTTGTTCTTGCCTCTTTCTTCTTCTTTCTCGGTCTTCTTCTCTTCTTTTCTCCATTTCCAGTGTGTGCTGAACCCTTAAAGTTTCTGCTCTTTTCGCTTCCTCCAATTTTTTGCTTATTGTCCTTGGAATTTTCGGAGGAGGTCCAGTGGTTAAGGGTTCACTAGCTGCCCTTTTCTTGCTTGTGGATGTCCCTCGTGTTCCTAGATTTCCTTCCCCCTTGTTGGCATCATTCTGACGGGAAAGAAGGATGGACACCCCTTCGACAAGTGATTGTAGCTGGGCAGGCACTTGGTTCGACAGATCATCGAGTATGGCTTTCATCACATCCTGTCGAAGTTCACTGGAATTGTTGAAAGCTCGAAGCTCGGCACGTAAATCGGCTACTTCAGCCTTTGCTTTCTCAGCTTCTGCTCGAGCTACCGCAGCCTCATTTGCAGCCCGTTGTGCTGCATCCTCAGCCCATACTACTTGATCGAGAAGTTCTGCATGACGGCCTTGGGATTCACTTGTGCCAGCGGCAGGCATTGCAACATTGCGGACAACAGTGATTATCCTCTCGAGCTGAGCCATCTTCTGAGATTGATCAGCCATGAATTGACGCACTTCGCCAATGAAAGCTTCTTCGGCCTGTTGATCATAGTCAGAAGTAGAAGAAGAGAAGTGAGAAGTACCTTTTATCGGAGGGGACTTGGGTGCTTCCAGATTTCCACCCATGGCTTGCAGTTGCGAGTCCACCTCTCGATTGAGTGTCTGAGGGACCTCAGGGACACTGGGTTCAGAGCGCGAAGGTAGCTCCATGTCAGGTGCTTCCCGGTTTCCACCTGAGGGATGGATCACTTCTTGCTCATCACCTCTCGAACCTGGACCCTCAGCTTCAGCTGCTGGTAGGATTGGATCAGCTAAGGGAGAGACTCCTGTAATGGATGCTTCCCGGTTTCCATCCAATTGAAGATCTTCCTCAGCGTCATCTCTCGAACCAGAGCTGGGAAAAGTCTGCTCTTGTTGCTCATTGGGCTGCACGTCAGTCAGCTCAGGTGAGTCTGGAATCACTATTGTTTCAGGAGCAGCTGGTGCACTCCATTTTTGTCGATCAACCATCCTGGCTGCAAAGGTTGATGCAGTATCATCTGGTAGCAGGAATGGTGATGGCAATTCCATTTCGATAGGAAAGCCTGGGAGTTGGAGCAACAAAACTTCACCCTCTCGAACTGTTTGTGCTTCGTCTGTGTCAGCCGAGGGTGTGGACTCAGGTGGTGGCAGATGGTTGTAGCTTTTAGGTACACGCAAATACCCGGAGTATTCCGGGGTTATCGATCCACAGGGAATGGTTGGTCAAGCACTAACTCGGATTGATTCTTGTGAAGCTAGTTCGATAATAACGGGATTAAGACAACAAAAGTAAATAACAAAAATAAAAGCAACAAATGAGGAGAGATATATAAGATGCAACATAGGTAAGGATATGGATCGGGTCAATGCCCATCATGAGTCAAACAAATGTAGAAAAGAAGTTTTATCCCTTGTGAATGGAGGAAATGCACTAAAGTCCTCGGTGCCACTCTCGTGATCTACCCGAATGTGCCAAACCGCAAGTTATCTACTCTCGTAGTCTACAAGCGAGGCTCGTCTTAAAGATCCTAAGCAAATCAACATGCCCAATCTCAAGTTAATCCTACAAGTTGTGAGGAGGTAGCCTAAACTAACCTCTAGATTCCAACACGCTGTCACCCGTGAAGGAACCGTCTTGGCTAACTTCTAAATTCCAACCCGCTCTCGCGGTGAAGGAACCGAAGATTAGCCGAGAAATCCCCCTATAATTTATCAAGCTCTCGCATTGTATAAATCAATAGGTGTGGCAAGAGTGTTCTAGCCATGCCCGATTCTCACCGTGACACAACAACAAACAAGCATGTAATTGGATCCATTAATCACACACTTTCAATAACAAGTCTTGCACACAACAACTCATAGAAGCTAAACTAACAATTCATAATAATTGAAGAACGAACAACAATCTAGACATAAACACAATCCATAATCCAAATATAAATAAATTTAAGAACAAGCATCTTGATACAAGGTTAGCTCAAGGTAAATTAAGGAAAGAAAGGGAAGAAATTCCCCTCGATCCATCGGTTGAAGCTCATAACCTTGTATCATCCCTCTTCTTATTACAAAATAAATCCTAATCTACTCCTACACTACTAAACAAGCCTCACTTGGAGGTCTACATTTTTAAGGAGAAGAAAAGGATTAAAGAGAGAAAAGGGACTAATCTAATCTCAAAATTGGATGTTGAAGAATGGAGAAATGAGGGGTATTTATAGTTGGGCAAAGGCAGGGGCAAAATTGGAATTTGGACTGCAGAATTCTCGCGCATGGTCAACGATTTTCGCCGCGGCGAGCCTAATTCTCGCCGCGGCGAAAGTCCAAAAATCCGGGCAGTGTGAAAATGGACAATAGGCGTCTGTTTCAGGACACAGACAGACGCCTATTGTCCTCCTCCAGAATTTCTGCAATCTGAAAATGGACAATAGGCGTCTGTTTCAGGACGCAGACAGACGCCTATTGTCCTCCTCCAGAATTTCTGCAGAATCTTCCACTTTCTCTTTTTGCTTTTGGCTCCATGTTTTATGCCTCTTTTTGCCTTCTTTCATTTGTCTTTTGCTTCCCACTCATCACATCATTCCACCAAGTCATGTCTTCCACCTACTTGGTGCAATTAAATATACACATACAAAACAAGATTATAAATGCCACTATAAAATATTAATATTATGCTCAATTATCAAATCTTCATCATCTTTGGTCAAATAATAATTATTTATCACAATGAAGAAATTCAATATTATTAAGAACATAATATTAATATTTAGTGGTAGAAATGGATTTAAATATGGGGTAAAAATATGACCAAATATACTCTTATCAGCAGAAGTAGTACTGTGTTGGGTGCCACCTTAAGTGCTTCAGAGGTCTCGGATTTATCTCTCGAAGCTGCTACCTGTTCGTCCAGAGCAGAGTTACTTACTTGGGACAGGGGAATTGCTGCCGTTGCGATAGGAGTTTCAGAATCATCTTGAGCAACTCCAGAGGTCTCTCCTGGACCTCTCGTGTGTTCTACAATCTGTCCCAAGGATATAGCAGTGGCGAGCCTGATATCTTCTCGAAATTGGGCATCAAGTTCTAGGTCCTCCTCAGGCTCAACCTTTGTTTCATCAGCAGCTATGCCCTTCCCTTTGTCAGTTCTCCCAAGATTTTTCTTGGTTGCATTCATTTCATGGGCAAGGTCAAGAAGTTCATGAGCTGTGATTTCAGATATTCCCAACCACTGGAGAGCAAACTGTTCTTCTGTCTCCATTTCTGCTGCCTGTGCTATCAGTTGGTGAAATGGACCTGTTCTCCAGTTAATCCATCTGAGTACCCTGGAGAAACCATCGATCATAGGTGCAGCTGCAACTCCCAACTGAGTAGTGACCTCTTCATCTCCATCATTTTGCCCGTCAGACAGAATCTCTGTAGTAGAAATGGCTTCCACAGTCGGTTCAGTGATCTCTCGATCGTTATCCGAGAGATCACTTTCCAATCTGACATCTGCTATTGCTTGAGCAACTGATCTATCAATTTGAGCAGATTCAGTGGGCGTTAACTCAACATTATGAGCCCATTGCACTGGGTCCTTGACCACAGTGCCCTGTTCAGCATCAGCAGATTCGAAATAGTCTTGAACTTCAGCTGCTGGAGCAGTTATCTCTCGAACCACCTGTCGTGGTTCCACAACATCTGCCTATACTGGATCACTGATCCCAGTACCTTCAATTTCTCGAGTCTCCTCTCGAGGCATATCCAAATATTCATCATCACCACCAGCATTAATATCAACAAAACTCTTGCCGGTGAAGGACCTTGTAGGAGGCACTCTCTCAACCTTAGCAGCTAGTGTAACCTGAGGTTCCCCCTGGGCTTATGCCCTGTCTTCAAATGGTACTTGAACAGCAGAAGGGGTCACCTCTCGACTCTTGGTGACAGGAGCAGATTTGGCTTTCTTAGCTCTCTTTGGCAGAACAATCCTCTTGATCAGTGTACCAAGAGGTTCATCATCAGAGTTTTCCTCCACAGTTTGGGCTTTCCTTTTGCCCTTTTCCTTAGGTTTCGAGGGAGAGGGTGCAATATTAATACCCTTAGACTTTGGAGCTTGAGATTTCGTCCTACCCATATAGGTATTTCGATGAATCTCTCTCCCTTCCCTCAACTGTAAGCCCTTTAAATTGAGTAAATATTGAACAACAAAACCGAAACCAACCTTTTTACTGATCGACAGATTGGTGTTTGAGACTGAGCCCTGCACTTGCTGTTTGAGGAAGTTGAAGATTATGTGCGCCCAGTCCATTTGGTTGTTGTTCCAGATAGCATGGAGGATTTTGAGAATGTCTAGATTGATCTCATCGGTTCCGGACACCTTGCCGAGAATGAACTTCATGATGAGGTCGGTGGCAATAGCAAACTTCTCCTTCAAGTGGAACTTGCGGAGGGCAGAGGTTGCTCTGGGCGGTGCAGTCTCCAATCGGATTTTGTCCCAAAACGCTTGCTTGTTCAAATTGTAATCCGAGAGGTGCTTTGCTGCCTCCTCTGATGCGGCAAAATCGAATGCTGCCCTTAGGTCACCGACGGCGGTCGTAATGTCAATCTCGTTGAATCTGCTTTCAATCTTGCCCTTCGTGACCTTAGCATTAGCGAACCATTCGGTGAAGTCGAGGTCGTGAATGGTTCGGTAGTCATGCGTCATATACTTCATTAGTCCTGCCTTCTCGAACTTCTTCAGGACTTTCTCCGCCATTGTTGGGTTCGTCGAGTGAGTGATGAAGCCATTTCTGTCAAGGATACTCCCCGCCTTGACTTGTTTGATCTGAGTGCGAATGTGTCACAGCTTCCTCTGGTATGCGTCGGAAGATGAGGTTGATGTGGAGGATTCGGACGCCATTGTTGACTTTGCTAGTTTAAGGATCTTCCCCCTTAGTGATTGATCCCTAAACTCTCGACTTTGCTAGTTTAAGGATCTTCCCCCTGAGTGATTGATCCCTAAACCTCCTTATTCCTCCATCTAAGCATTCCTGTGGTTAAGGATCTTCCCCCTGAGTGATCGATCCCTAACCCTCCTTATTCCTCCATTTAGAGATACGTAGATAGTCAGTTTGATATCTTTCGAAGTGATCTCTCGAACTACCCTTCTTCGAGACATAACGTATCTCTCGAACTACCCTTCTTCGAGACATAACACAAATAGGCAAACTGAACATGTACCTCTCGAACTACCTTTCGAACACAGATTGCGATACGGAGACAAGATTGATTCATCAAAAGATATCACTTGGAACATTTCCTTAAGTTCATTTAGTGATTTTCGAAAACATTACATATGAATCAATATCCTATTAGATTCCATAGAAACTTTTGTTTGGCCTTGGACAGCCTAATAGGAATCTAACGTTAGAACAAGAACTAGCCATCTAAAGTCCTATTTATCCTAATAACAGAACTAGAGGTGGCTACTCCTTCTTGTCCTTCTCTCTGCTGCTACCTTCCTCACAGGTTTCATCTCCAATCACTTGATCAGCAGGGTGACTTCTCAGCCATCTTAGGTCGGGTTGTGGCTCCTCAGTTGATACTTCCGTTGTAGGTTGAGATGTAGGTTGAGCATCTATGATCTGGATCGGATCAACTGAGTCAGGAGCTTTCTTCTTGGTAGGCTCTTCATCATCTGATTCTGACTGGAGTTCCGCTACGTCTCGAACTATCGGTTTCTTCCCATCGAGAGGTAAGTCTAATCTCTCGATTGACTCCGACTGAGCTTCCTCAGCTGCTTCCCTTGACTTTGATGGTTGATCTGTTGATGCTCTATCATCAAAAGAGACATGTATGGATTCTTCAACCACCAATCTCCGCTTGTTGAAGACTCTGAATGCTTTACTTGTCGATGAGTATCCCAGAAATACTCCATCATCTGCCTTTTCATCAAAAGTTCTTAGCTGAGTCTTCCCATTGTTGTGGATATAACATTTGCACCCGAATGTGTGGAAGTAGCTTACATTCGGTTTCCTTCCATTCCACAACTCATATGGAGTCTTTCCAACTCCTTTCACGATCAAGGACCGATTTTGGGTATAGCACGCTGTGTTGACTGCTTCTGCCCAAAATCCTTGAGGTATGTTGGCTTGTGAGAGCATGGTCCTTGCTGCTTCCTTGAGAGTTCTGTTCCTCCTTTCAGCAACCCCGTTCTGTTGAGGTGTTTGAGCAGCTGACAACTGATGATGAATCCCGTTCTCGTTGCAGTAGCTCTCGATTACTTGATTAACGAACTCTCCACCTTGATCTGACCGAATCTTTAGCATCGAGACATCCTTTTCAACTTAAACCTGCTTCAGAAGGTTTGGTAAGGCAACTTTTGTCTCGCTTTTCTTGGTTAAGAACACGGTCCAGGTGAATCTTGTGTAGTCATCTACTACCACAAGAGTGTACTTTCTTCCTCTCATGCTGGGTGGATCTACTGGGCCAAATAAGTCCATATGGAGAAGACTTAGTGGTCTAGTGGATGATGTCTCGGCTTTGGTTCTGAAAGTGGATTTGATCTGTTTGCAACGTTGACATGCCTCACAAATCTTGTCCTTTCGAAACGTAACTTTGGGCAGTCCTTCCACAAGGTTCCTTTTAGTAAGCTTGTTGATAGTTTTGAAGTTCAGATGGTTAAGCTTACTGTGCCAATCCCAGCATAAGTCTTCCTTGCTCCTTGCCAGCATACATAGGGATGGTTTGGCAGATCTCCAATCCACTATGTACATGTTTCCTTTCCTTGCTGCTTCCAGGACGACTTCGAGAGATTCCTCTTGAATGATTTGGCACTTGCTTTTGGTGAAGATCACTCTGTAGCCCTTGTCACAGAACTGGCTTGTGCTAAGGAGGTTGAATTTGAGCCCCTCAACGTAGGATACCCCCTTGATCACCAATTCATTCTTATGAATTTCACCAACAGCCTTTGTGCGTCCTTTCTTCTCGTTGTCTCCAAATGTCACCAAGGGACCTTCGATAGGATGGATGTTCTCTAGCAGTGTTAAGTTTCCCGTCATATGTCTCGAACATCCACTGTCAATGAACCATATGTCCCTGGTGTCCTGCAAGCAGATCAAGCAGATTTAGGTACCCAAACTTTGGGTCCTGGTTGGTTAGTAAGTTTAGGCATCCATTTATACCTTGGACCCATTACTCCAAGCCTAGGTGCAATGTAGCCATTATACGTTTGATAATCATAAGGAATGCTAGCAAAAGTTTTGGGCCTCTTTGGTGCATAAATCAACTTAGGTATAGACTTTTCGATCGGCTTACGCACCACGCCTTTCATACGCTGTTTGGTCATGTGAAATTGCTGGAAGTGAGGTTTCTTCCAGAAATCATGATTCGATGACCAATCCTCACTAGATGGATAGAGTCTGCCTTTCTCCATCCGTGAGTTCCTAACTCTGTGGATCTCAGACCTTCCATATTTGCCTTGAGGCGCATTATATAGAATGTAGCTCCTTTTGTACTTGGAACAGCCTTGCGAGAGATAGCTAGGTGATCTCTCGATATTGATAACCCGGCTGTTCTTTGTAGCATTCCTATACTTTCCATTGCTGGTGTATAGGGACGGTTTGTGGATTGCTACTCTGGTCTTTACTGTTGGTCTTTTATGACCATTATTTGGTTTGGGTTGAGATCCTCCATTATTTGGAGTTTCTAAACCATTGGTCTGTTTATCTCTCGAGAGACAGTCTTGACGGAACCCTAGACCGGTTCTATCACAGGTGGGTCTGTGATCATTCACCATTTTCTCCATGGCTTTGGAGGAATTAGTGTATGATGCTATGACCTTTCTAAGATTAAGCTCTCTGGTCTCTCGAGCTTTGCACTCTTCAACCAGTAGGATTACTTTGGCTTCTAACTCACTTACTTTGACAGTTAGCTCCGAATTCTCTTTCGAGACGTTCTTAAGCATATCTCTTTCAGCAGTTAGCTTGCTGTTTTCTTCCCGGATTTTGGCATGAGTGCTGTTAGCGATAGCGAGATCCCTTTTAAGTGTTTCAAGCATCTCAAAGGGATCTTCATCGCTTCCGAACGAAGAACAACGAGAGGTAGAGGTAGAGCAGCGAGATGTGGAAGTAGAGGTTACCTCATTGTCAATGGCCATTAGACATTGATCCTCTTCTTCCTCGGTGTATAAGCAGATGAGTCCCCTCTCATCTTCTGAGCTGCTGCTGCCTTCACTGGAGCTCGATGTCTCGGACTCCTCGATTGCTCTCTCGAGTTCCTCAGCAACAAGCGCCTTTCTGCGCAGATGTTTCTTTGAATCTCCTTTGAAGCCACTTTGTGCTGGCTTTTCTTTGGATTCCTCCTTTCTCCTGGAGTCCCTGCCTTCTTGGCCTTGATACTTACTTACCATAGGGTAAGGGCACTCGGCTTTGAAGTGTCCTGGTCTCCTGCAGTTGTAGCAAAGACCCTGATTTTCCTCCTCTATCCTTCTGGATGAATGTTTCTCATTGTTCCTTCTTGAGGAGGAAGGTGAACTTGTATTGCTCTCCGTTGACTTCCTCATGAATTTCCTGAATTTCCTCATGAAGAGAGCAAACTGTTCGTCAAATAACATATTAGTAGGGTTAGGGTCTGACCTTGAGGATGTGGATGGTTGATCAGCAACAAGTGCTACGTTTCGTTGGTCCACTGCGTCCTCATCTCTCGGGAACATCTCAAACTCGAAGGCTTTGAGGTCTCGAAAGAGTTGGTTTGTGGAGGTATTCTTCATATCTCTGTGATCTCGCATTGTGATCACCTTCATCTCCCACTCCTTAGTTAGGCCTCGTAGGACCTTCAGGTTTAGTTCCTTCTGTGGGATGTCCTTATTGAGATCATTGATCTCGGTTGTCAGCTTCATGAACCGAGATTCCATGCTGTCGACGCTCTCTCCTGGCTTCATCTTGAAGTCCTCGAACTTCTTCATAGCCACAGTGAGCTTGTTCTCCTTCTCCTGTTCGTCACCTTCACCAATTAACATTAAAGTGTCCCATACCTCTTTGGCTGTATTGCACTTCCTTACTCTAGGGAAGATGGTTTCATCTATGGCTCTGAAGAGGATGTCCTTGGCAATGTTGTCAAGGTTGTTCCTCTTTCTATCGTCACTCGTCCATTCTTCCTTAGGTTTGGGGACATACTTTGGTGTATCCTTGGTTTGTTCAGCAGCCGTGTTGACCATTAAAATCTTGACTGGTCCAGATGTTATAACTTCGGCCATCTCATCATGGAGAGCTGATAGATACGCAAGCATGCGTGTTTTCCAGTCATCGAACCTGCTAAGATCAAAAAGGAGATGTCTCGACAACATGCTGTCCATTTTGAAAATTTTCTCGTGCTTTGAAAACTTTTAAAGGATTTTTCAAAGAAGGATCTCTAGGCAATATAAACAAAGGTTTATATCGATCAGAGAACTTGCTCTGATGCCAATTGTTGGTCCCAAGGGGATGTGGTACAAGTCTAGAGGGGGGGGTGAATAGACTTATATAAGATTTTGCAAATCTTTTTCGACTTCTCGTGTGTATTGGACTTAGGATGTTTAGGTCCGATACCTCACAAGATGAAGACAAAGTTTTATGCGCAGCGGAAAAGTTATCCCCTTTTAGTTAGCACGAGTTTGAGTTAGTTTGAGAGGTGCGGTTATATGCAGTGCAGTTCGAGAGTTAGATAGCGAGAGATAAAAGCAGAAAGTAAATGCGAGAGAGATTTTTAAGTGGTTCGGCCAACCCGCCTACGTCCACTCTTCTTCCAGAAACTCCCTGGAAGGATTGCACTAAAACTTCCCTTTTTCAGTACAATATCAAGCGCTTGAGCTTTGATCACGAAGCCCGCCTCAAGCCTCAGGTTTTTCGCCCCGCTTCTTGTTACTCCACCTATCGAGCACTTGAGCTTTGATCACCAAGCCCGCCTCAAGCCTCAGGATCTTCACAAGACAGCTCCCAGGTTACTCCGCCTCTCCTCAGGTTTTTCTCCCCGCTTCCAGTTACTCCACCTCTCGAGCACTTGAGCTTTGATCACCAAGCCCGCCTCAAGCCTCAGGATCTTCACTAGACAGCTGCCAGGTTACTCCGCCTCTTCTTGCTTAATCCAAAGCAAGGACCTTTGGTTGTCACAGTTGAGTGTAACAAGCTCCAATCTGACCAAAAGCTATCGTTGAATCAACTTCGATGTAGAGCAGCTTCGGTCACCTTCTAGATGTATAGCAGTTTAAGCTTTGTAACTCTCTCGAACACTAAGATGTGTTTTTCTCGCTGTTTTGAATATCAGGATGATATTCCAAATTGAGCACTTGCACTTTTGAACGTTTGAATCAGACACCTCTTAAGATTTTCGAATGAACCAACTAACTACAGAACTTGTGTCTTCACGTCCTTTTTATATGAGAGTTGAGGAATAATTCCGTTGGAGGGAAAATTATTCCGTTTGAAATCTGTCTCCCATGCTGTGTATGGGACTTGCATCTTTTCAGCATTCTTCATGGAGTGGTGGTCTTGTAACTTGAACCTTTTGTTTGGTAGTGAATATTCCATAATCCACTTTCTTGAGTCCATGCTCCACTTGCTACTTTTGGTAAAAGTTACTCTTTTTATATTCCCATTGATCCTCGTTTTAGGGAATAAGACCGACTTTGGATTGGTGCACCTTCTATCCGTTTGTTGTGGAATTCTGATGTGGCATCCACTTCTATCGGCACCTCCTTAATATTTTATCTCCATGATATTCTTCTTCTCCTAAACTTAGATTACTTTATCCATGCATGTTGACTGCCATTCAGCCCTTTGGAGAAGTACCAGTTCATCGAGACCAATGTTGATGTCTCGACCACTTGATGTCTCGATCCCGTGTATCGAGAGATCTGTCTCTCGAACTCTGCTTATGTCTCGAACTGGATCGTTGTATCGAGAGA
This sequence comes from Ipomoea triloba, assembly GCF_003576645.1. Classification (NCBI taxonomy): domain Eukaryota; kingdom Viridiplantae; phylum Streptophyta; class Magnoliopsida; order Solanales; family Convolvulaceae; genus Ipomoea; species Ipomoea triloba. The sequence goes on along the minus strand of NC_044920.1, from coordinate 8,291,861 downwards.
TCCTATCTCTCGAACTCTGCTTATGTCTCGAACTGGATCGTTGTATCGAGAGATCCTATCTCTCGAACTCTGCTTATGTCTCGAACTGGATCGTTGTATCGAGAGATCCTATCTCTCGAACTCTGGTTATGTCTCGAACTGGATCGTTGTATCGAGAGATCCTATCTCTCGAACTCTGCTTATGTCTCGAGACTTAGTTGATGTCTCGCAGACCCTTATTCCTCCAGTGTTGTCCCGTGCCTTCTTCTGATCTGTCTATAAGATTACAACACGAGACTTCTAAGATGTTCACACAAGTTTACCTTAAGCTTAAATATTTTCCGAGTTGAGCTCAAGTTACCCGGTTGTATTTTCGCTCTTAGTTTACTTGTCGAACTTACATATAATTTCCTATCTTTCGAGACTTAGGGGATTATAGATTACATTTGGTATCATCAAAACCTATTACAAAATGTTCCTAACAGGAAGTAAAAAGAAAAGAGGGACCACGCTAAGCCAAAAGCGGTGAGTGGTCCATGCCCCTACCCTCATTTACATTTACGTTGGGCTTTGGCGTATAAGGTTGGAAAAGTTGATTATCTAGTGCACATCGTTCCCACTAGCGGGATAGGCTAGAGGCCCTATTTAAATAGAAGTTGAACAAAACTTCGGAAATGCATGCTTGCGTATAGTGCGAGGAGTATGATCTCTTATTTTACTTGTCTATCTACAAAAGGTTTTTATTTCCCGAAAATATTTCTTGAGTTAATGACATCTGATCAAAATACTTTGTTGATAGCACAAATGATTTCTCCCGTTTCAACAGTCTTAGACACCCATCATTTTGACTTGCCAAAAGCTTTGTTTTACATGAGAAGATATCTCGGAGACTTATGTGCTTAGATAGAAAATTGTCTTGCTTAAGGGCAAGCAAGAATCAAAGCGTGGAAAATTTGATAAGCCTCCGAGCTGAGATACCCTTAAACAACCGAACCTTTGACACACCTCCACGTCCCTCCTTCGAGACCGACACTCGGGGAGTCACTGACTTTCCGTTTTAACATAAATATCTTTTGACGAATCAACCCCTACGCAATACTGCTTCTTCATAATGCATGGCAGATTATGATGGCTGAAAGTTCGGCCCACAAGAGAAAATTTTAGATTGTAAATTGTATAGGCTATAGCCTTGTACCTAGAAAATTATAATACCAAAATTAAATGAAATAAGCCTGGTTAGGTTGGTAGTATTTCCACCACCGGCACCCTAAGCTCAGGATAACATCTCGACATAAGTCCAACAAAGTAGGCAATTGGGACTAAGGTGTCCTTTTCTGGAGTAAGGTGCCTGTTTATTTACCTAGTTATAGGGCATTGGGAATAAAGTGCCTATTTACGATTGTTAAGATCGGTTACGATTGAAAAGTCAGAAAAAACTACGGAAGTAAGATGCCCATTGATAAGACTCCGAGATACCCTTATTTCAGGCACATTTTAGGGTGTTTTATCGCGTCTATAGCATCCTTATTTGGTAAATCATATGCGTAAATGCTTGAAAATCACTAACTGATGCACAGAAGCTACTTATAGCTCAAAGGAAGTAAAATAGGAGCCCCGGGAGCAAATAGGACCAAAAGATAAGCTTAAAGAGCAAACCAGGCAAAAGCGGAGCCCCGGAGGACCAAACTGGGAGGCCACACGCGTGTGAGCAAGCGTGGAAACTTTCTAGAAGCTCCCCACGCACGCTCACACGCGTGTGAGAGGCGTGGAGGCGTGATGCGCGAATTTCAGCTAGGGTTGTCATTTCGGAGACTATTTAAACCCCTTTCATGAATTTCCAGAGGAGGATTCTAGAATTTTAGTTTTCCCTTTTCTTACTTTTTCCTTTGGAGAACTTTCTCCATTTTTCTTAGTTTTTAGATTAGATCAATCTCCTTTGTAGAAGACAACAAGCTTGGATTGAAGATCTTCTTCTATCTAGGTGATCTCTATTTCATTTCTATAATTTTAGCTATCTTGTTCTTGGATTAAATTAGCTTTTGCTTGCATTTCATATCATGAGTAGCTAATTTACTCTAGGGATTTGGAGTGTGTGATTGAATATTGCTTTTGTGATGATCTTATTTCTATATCGTGGATCTATGAGTTTGTGTTGATGGATTATCTATTCTTGTCTTTTGATTGTTGTTTTGATGAGATCTTGTTTGGATTTGGCCAATCTAGATGAGAGATTGACCTCTTGACTCTTTCATGTCTTTGATTAGAGTTAGGATTTGAAGCTTTACACAATCAAAGTTCCTATGGACTTCTTAAGAATAGTAGGATAGTGTGTAGCTCAAGTGTTTGATAAAATTCCTCTTAGAACTTTGGATGCTTGAAGGCACTCCTAAGTCAAAGAAGCCTTAGTACACAAGGTGGAAAAGGACTAAGACAACACACTCTGGAATAGACAATATCCTAGCAATCCTAATCCATGACCTTAGACACTCACTATGCAATATTCATGAACACTATCCAATCCCTACCCCTTTTACATATTCCCAAAATCACTTTTACTTTACTACTCTCTTGCACTCAAACCAACCAATGAACTACACTCTCACTTGCAAATCCAGCCTTCACCACACTCGAATCTTATACATGATCCAATCAAGTAAACTCCCGAACGTTTGACACACCTCCACGTCCCTCCTTCGAGACCGACACTCGGGGAGTCACAGACTTTCCGTTTTATCATAAATATCTTTTGACGAATCAACCCCTATACAATACTGCATCCTTGCCAAAATGGCGCCGTTGCCGGGGAGGGCAATAGGTTGTCATATGTTTTTGTTTATTTTGATTGCATGAATGCTAGATTTGAGAAATGTTAATCCATTCCACTTAATCTTGTTTTATTATTACTTGTTTTTGCTACTAACCCAATTGACTACTTCTAGTCAATTGTGGAAATTTTTATTTCATTGATAATTTTACTAGGTGAATGCACACGAGAGCAAAAGGAAATCAAGGTTTACTACCCTACATTCCTGAAATTAATAGAGCAACTAGAAGGAAAAATACCCAAGGATCACTAATGGGTTCATCAAGCGCAACAAGAAACCCACAAGGAAGAGGCACAGCAGTACCAAATCCACCCCCAGTTCCAATCAATCCACAAGTACCAATTAACCATGAAGAACCAATCATTGAAGAACCGCAAGCTAACAGAGCAAATAATCAAGAGAACATTCATGAAGAGGAATATTATGGAAACCCTCAAGAACCACATTCGTGACTCCGGATTTTAACATGCACAACTCGATCTGTGTACCTCCAATGGAGAATGTCAACTTTCACGTGCATCCAACTATTCTCACACTGGTTCAGAACAGTCAATACTCGGGATTACCATCTGAAGATCCCAACGCACACATCACAAGGTTTATACGAGCATGTGGGATGTACAAACAAGAAGGCGTTAGCGAGGAAATAGTTCGACTTAAATTATTCCCATTTTCAGTTATAGGAGAGGAGGCAGGATGGTTGGAAAGCCAAGACGACAATCATTTCAGAACGTGGCAACAGTTGCATCATGAATTCATGAACGAGTTCTTTCCCATTACAAAAACTATGAGGATTAGAAGGCTGATACAAGAATTCAAACAAGGAAGACTTGAAAGTTTGTGAGAGGCTTGGCGAAGATTTAAGTTCTTAAAAGGCAATGCCCACAAGATCTGATGCACCCATGGGATATGATTAGCTCATTCTATGGAGGGTTGACGGATGAAGGAAAAATGTCGCTTAACTCATCCTCCAGCGGTGCCTTTGTCTCCCTAGCTTTGCAAGAGGCTGAGGAACTAATCGAGAGAATATCTAAAAACACATCCTGTTGGTATGAACGAAGAGGAGATCATGGAGGAATTTATGAAGTTGATAATCGAGTGGCAAGTGAGGCCAAAATCGAAGCAATGAATCACGAAATCAAAAAGCTACAGGCTATGGTAGAAAAAATGGAAGGAAAACCCAAGCCTTGCATGGCATTGGCACTTTATTGTAATATCTGTGGAGGACCTCATGACACCAATATTTGCACTTCTACGTCTGCATCTGAACAAGTCGAGGCGGTAGATTATCAAAGGAACTCTGTAACCCCTCGATTTTCCGACAAAGTTAGGGTTCGAAAATATTTTTTTTAAGCTATGACATTTATGAGAAGATCTCTCGGTACTTCAAAAGAATTTTTTTTTTAGACTAAGTTATTAATAAGCTGCGATTTACGTACCTTTTTTTAGACTAAGTTATTAATAAGCTGCGATTTACGTACCGGTCACGAAACTAAGTTATTAATAAGCTGCGATTTACGTACCGGTCACGAACCGAAAATTTTAAGGATTTGCGATTTACGTACCGGTCACGAACCGAAAATTTTAAGGATTTACTTATTACGTACCGGTCACGAACCGAAAATTTTAAGGATTTACTTATAGTTCGAATTTTCCTAGAAAATGGATTATTAAGTACAATACGATTAAGCCTGAACTTCCTACTTAGTTCAAGAGAAATTTAAATGGGCTGTAAGAGTGAAATTGTTACGGACCTTCGTACCTAAATTTCGCGGGAGACCGAAAAATTCCCGATTTTAGTGGTTAATGACGGGATTATTTTTAGAATAATTTTGGTGTTAGAATTTTCCCGAATTAAGTTATAATCCTCCGCACCTTTATCTGATTTAATCCCAAACTGGCAAAATAAACTCTACTCTTCAAGATCTACCATGGGGAGTTGACAAGTGGCACACTTATTACCACATGGTAATTAATTAATGGGTTTGTCATAAGAAGTATGGGATGATCATACTTGTGCCTTAAACTTCAAGCTAACTTCCCATCACTCCCATTCTCTCTCCCATTTTCGAAATTAGAAGGAAAAGAAGAGGAAGGAAACCTCATTCTTCTACATTGTGATCAAAAGACTCCCTAGCTTTCTCTTCAACTCAAGTGCTCAATAATAGGTAAAAACTTTGGATTTGTTCGGTTAATATGACTAGAATCCTTCCTAGAACTTAAGTTTAAACTAAGGATTCATGAAAATGTTGTTATTATGGTGATTTTGTTTAGGATCTTTGGTGAAAGGTTTGAAGGAGAAGATCATTAAATTTCTACGGTTTTAAAATCTACTTGGGAGGTAAGGAATCCCTTAAGTTGGTTTAGTCACTTGAAGGTGATCAAATGCTAGTAAACTATGTGACTAGGAATTTTATGTGAAAATTATGTATTAAGTTTGTGGATCTACAAGTTGGCTCAAAAGACTACATCTTGATTTTTGGTAATTTTTGTATGCATGTTCATAGTTAACTTATGCATGTCTATGTTGTGTTTACGTTCATTGAGGCTTATACTTGTGAAAATAGTGGAAAAACGGGGCGTTACAACCCAGTTTTGCTGCCCGAAGTTGGCAGAATCGGATGGACGCAGCCTTGAACGCGCGTCCATCGGCGCCCAGGATTTCGGCGTTGCGGCCGAGAGGCCGGACGCCACCACGGACGCGCGTCCGCGAGTGTCCGAGACTACGGCGTCACGGCCGAAAGGCCGGACGCAACCACGGACGCGCGTCCGTGACGCCCAGTTTTTCGGCGTCAATGCCGAACGTGCGGACGCCGCCCGGACGCACGCGTCCGCCGTGCGTCTGCCGCTGCGGTAACCGCGAGCCCGCGCGACGCGGAGCCGTTTCGACCGAACTTTTGCCTCGATGTTTCTGCTCCCGAATGTTATGATGCTTGGAAGGCCTACGGGCAACCGAGTCAATTCTTGAAAGCTCAAATATTATTTTGTACATTATGTTCATTAATTTGGGGAAAAATTGTGTTTTTAAGAAACAAGTGTGACCCTTGCCACTTGGAAGTTCATGGTGAAAAGTCATTAATAACTATGTGTATTCTGGAGATATATTTGGATAAGAATGATCGTTTGAGTCATCACGTGAATATACTAATTAAACCCAAGGACATAAAGAGTGTTTTGAAAACCTTAGTTTCTGGATAATGTTGTTGAGATGGTAACTTTACGGGAGGCCTGCGGGAGCCGTGGCCCGAAAGTTATTGAAATGTTTGACTTCTTGGGAGGCTTGCGAGCCGGGGCCCGGAAGTTAATGAGATGTTTGACTTTACGGGAGGCCTGCGGGAGCCGTGGCCCGAAAGTTATTGAAATGTTTGACTTCTTGGGAGGCTTGCGAGCCGGGGCCCGGAAGTTAATGAGATGTTTGACTTTACGGGAGGCCTGCGGGAGCCATAGCCCGAAAGTTATTGAAATGTTTGACTTCTTGGGAGGCTTGCGAGCCGAGGCCCGGAAGTTAATGAGATGTTTGACTTTACGGGAGGCCTGCGGGAGCCATGGCCCGAAAGTTAATGAGATGTTTGACTTTACGGGAGGCCTGCGGGAGCCGTGGCCCAAAAGTTATTGAAATGTTTGACTTCTTGGGAGGCTTGCGAGCCGGGGCCCAGAAGTTATTGAGACGTTTGACTTTGCGGGAGGCTTATCAGCCGGGGCCCCAAAGTTATTGCGATGTTGACCTACGGGAGGCATGAGTGCCGCGGCCCGAGGTGCTTGAAAATATTCCAAGTATGCCTTTAAAAAAATTTAAATATAAAATAAAATTATTTGATAAAAAGAATTTATTTGATAATAATAATAATAATAATAATAATAATATTAGTAATAATAATAATAATAATAATACACTTGTTTTTCCTGTACAATATTCAAGGAGTATTTTCTTTATTTGTTGGATTACAAAAATAGTGATACCTCCAGACAATATAAATCTACTTCTTCTTTCCACCCTTAGCAGCATGTCATGTGTCTGGAAAAGAGCCTCTCATAACTACACAAGAATTCAAATTCCAGTGTCAAAAACTGAAGCAAGCTTCAATAATAATCTTTATTTTGAACTTTTATAGAAAAGGTTGAACTCAATGCTCATGGCCTCTACAGCATACGAATTCCAGGAAGAGAAGAAGTATGTTCAACAAGCAATCGTCCTTTGTTTTTGGGTTCTATTATAGCAAAAGAAACAGATAACATATGAAAGGAGAAATAGTTTACCTCCCCTGTAAACTCACCAGTTGTATATTTGTTGTCAATTCCAGAAGTTCCTTCAAAGACCTGGTTAAACAAAAAGGAGTACATAATCAATTAAGAGGATTAAATTTGGGTCCCTGTGACATCATATAATTGTGTTCAAAGTCTAGTACATAAACACACAGAAGTATCAATGAAGTTCATTAAAACAAAAAGATAAGAATGTATGAAAGAACAAATGACATTCATAGTCATAATTGTGTGACTAAATGTCACTTTGACTTCACTTTGTCCATGCTCACAATTGGACATACTAAGCTGCTGTGCTTCACCTTTGCTGATTTCACTTTTATCACACAGTCATAATTTATCACAGAATCTAATCTGAATTTGTTATGTTACTTAGGGTATCTTTTCTATTACATATTTGCTTCTTGAGCATCTAACAACCAGAACTCATGACCAAGTTACACAAGAAGTTTCATCTAAATTGTGACTAAATGTCACAATCTACTCCACTTATTGTTGTAATGTTTATACATAGATGTAATAATATAAAGTGTTGTGATATGTTAGTGGCTATTCACCTATTCTACTTTGTAGTTGAGTGGGGTCACAATTTAACCTACCCAACTTCATAAAATTTCCCATGCATGAGTTGATTAAAGCATAAACAGTACTAAAGCTACTGTGAAAACATAATATTTCTGACCAAATACTGTGAAAATATGATATTTATGAAAGTATGGAAACACAGATTTACAACGACTAGCAATGCCTGTGTATACACACTAGTGTCTCCGAGTTCAAAAAACAGCATGAATCATATTAGAAAACAATTAAAAAATAAAAAGAGAAGTGTGTTATGATGATCAAGGAAATTATCAATCCATACTCCACTTCCAAAAATAACTTAAGCTCAGCAGTATTGCTCTTGTTACACAGTTAAGTTTGGATATATAAAAATAACCAGGTCAATTATCTGATTCATTTAGAGCCAAAATTTAACATGTTAAGATAACTACACATCAATCCACTTGCCTGCAGTCTTAAGGCTAAGGAGATCTGAGTTTAGCTCTTTCCCTTCTTGTGCCAAAGATATCACCTACAAGAGCCCAACCTTAAGGTAGTAAATTAAAATATGGAAACTGTTAATCTCAAGACATTAAAATACGGAAACTGCAGTGGTAAAGATTTGCAAATTAAACCAACCTTACAGTAGTAAGCCTTGTAAATCTACACTTTATGAAATGAGCAAGTTAAATTTGAATCAATAGGTCCCCCTCCTTGCCCTGACTGGGATTATGAATCCTTCATCAATGCCAGTTCCAGATTCAAACACATGATATATCAAGCATCAAAACTAATAATCTCTCACAAGAATTATGATGATGAGTACACATGGTGGGTATTTGAAATATAGCATACTTTCTTCTCAAATCTAATGCTTTGCAGTGAATATCAAGATGCAAGCTATGTATTCAGAACACAGATAAACTCAATAATCAAATGCTAAATTTCATAGTAAAAATCATGGGGAACTTTTCTAGCCACTAAATTTACACATAAGATAATCTTAGGACCAAATAATTTTCAAGAATAGTGTGAAGACCCTACATAAATGATTAACTGAAGTTTCTAACCCAAGGAAACCACAATCTGGCAGTTTCTAACCCTAAACCCTAAACAAACTCAAAAATAAAATTAAAAATTATAGTATTCGCAAAATAGCGCAACACAGAGAACCAAGTACATATTTGACAAAGGCCAAGATTATGAACAAGGGATTTTTACCTCACACCGGAAGATGGAGGTAGTCTAGTGGTGTGGCGGGAGTGGTGGTAATGGGGATTTAGGAAGGGGCAGGCGATGGCGTCGCTGAACTGGTGGCCAAACTACTCGACGGCGAACGCAGAGCTGGTATACGGCGAAGGCGAAGCTGGTCGATGGCGAAGGCGGAACTGGTGGCCGAACTGGACGACGATTATGGCGTCAGTGAACTGCTAGCCAAACTGGTCGATGGTGAGCGATGGCGCAACCAGTGGTGTTTGGAGATGGTGGCGTCGACAACGGTGGCGTTAGAGATGGTGACCGATGGAGCAAGTGTTTTGAGTTTGGAGAAGGTGTCGGCTAAAGATAAAGCTAGGTTAAAATTCTAAATGTTTACTCTGTATATAATATGCTTTGTTTAAAATTTAAAAAAAAAAAAAAAAAAAAAAAAAAAAAACCGACGTCATTTTGGTTGTGAATTTTGCGAAGGAATTTTATTCCATCGTTAATTCCGTCGCAAAATTTATTCATTTTCAAATAAATTGTTACATTTAGCAACGGAATAAATTCCATCGCAATTTCCATCGCCATTTCGCGATGGAAACTAAATCCTTCGCCATTTCCGTTACCATTTCGCAATGGAACTAAAATCGGTCGCAAATTTGGTCACGAATTTTTTGCGGCCAAGTTTTCGCGGGTTATATTTTCTAATTCTGCCAAAATTCGCGACGGAATTATTTTTTGTCGCGATTCCGTCATTAATTTGCGACGGAATCTAATTTCGTCGATATATCGTGACGGAATTATTTCCGTCGCGAATCGCGATTTTTCTTGTAGTGATATATGGATTTCTTAAGCCTACACACCAAATTCTCACCACCCCTAGAAGAGAAACATTCAAGTTGTTTCGTATAAACTTCCTCTTCAAGATCACCATTTAGAAAAGCAGTTTTCACATCTATTTTTGGCAACTCAAAATTAAAATGTGCAACTAAAGCCAGAATGACCAAAAGATAATCCTTTTTTGATATAGAAGAAAAGGTCTCCTTGTAATCAATTCCTTCTTTCTGAACCCTTAGCAATGAGTTTGGCCTTGTATCTTTTAATGTTACCTAATAAGTCTCTTTTGGTTTTGAAAACCCATTTACAGCAAATAGTTTTGGCCCCATTAGGTAACTCAACAAGGTCCCAAACTGCATTACTCTTCATGGAATTCATTTCATCTTTCATGGCTTCTAACCACAAATCAGGTTGTGCACAATTCATGGCTTGTGAAAACGTGTCAGGATCATTTTCGGCTCCTATGTCAAATTCTTGTAGATACGATACATTGATAGACGCCAAAAGTACCTATTTATCTATAACTTATTAAGTTGATTTCTTGCTAAAAATAAGTCTTAGAGAGTGCAATTACGTGTTTACATGCTATTTTACTAACAAATTGCAATTGAGTGCTGTGTGGAGTGTTTTGTAGAATTCCCACAGGAATGAAGGCTGAAGTCAATCGAAAAGGAGCATAAATCATTGAAAGGAAGAATCAATCCACATGGGAGCACACGAAGACCAAACCGGAAACAACAAAAGGAAACGAAAATGAAGAAACCACGCCCACGAGCCTCACACGCGTGTGAGCTGGCGTGGAAATATTCCAGTAACCGTCCACGCCAGTCCACACGCGTGTGGCAGACGTGGGACGGCACCAGAAAACCTGCGCGATGTTTTAGTATTTAAGGGACATTTCAGCTAGGTTTAGGGAGTCTTTTGCCTCATATTTCATTCCACAATTTTTAGGTTAGGTTAGATAGGATTAGAGAATGAGGAGGAGCTCTTGGAGAAGAGAATTAGATCTCCATAGCTTTGAAGATCTTTTGGGTAACTTCTTCCATTAAAAACTTGTTTTCTCTTTGGCTTTCTCTTACCTTTCCTTTTTCCTTAAAGTCGTTAGCTTTTTATATTGATCTTGTAGATATGTTTTTCTATTTTGATGCTTTGATGTTATTGAAGCCTATGAGAGGCTAATCCCTAGGATAGGGGCTAGATTGAATGGATGATTGGTGTTCATGATCTAATTTGATTAATGAGTTTGATTTCTTTGGGGAATGTTGAATCTGTGTATATGTTTTTGTATGATCTTGTTGGATCGAGGGCCCCGATCTCTTCAAGAGTATAGGATCATCTCTTTGGCGATTTATCGCAAAGAGATGTAGCCCACTACCCACATCTCCCGCTCTCAATCTGAGAAGATGAGATCCGGAGGGAACTTGTAGACAAAGTGTTTGATGAAATTCCCCAAACGACTGAGGATTGGGAGTTTGAGTGTGACGCCACTCAAGACTATGTTCCAAGCTCCTTCAATCATAACTCAATGGAAATCAACACTCTTCCTTGCGCCTTGAACCAATCTCCATGATATCTTAGCCCCATCCGCCTTTATTTCCCTTTGTTTACCTCTTTATTTTATTAACCTTTGCCCTCTTAATATCTCCTTTTTACCAAAATCCTCATGATCCATCTTAACGTTATTCAAACAAACCAAGGTAGCAAAGCCGTATATTCTCCAATTTGCCATCCGCGAGAGATACGACACTCGGGGAGTTCATGACTCTTCGTTTTAACACCCTCCATACCTTCACTATCCACTCACCCATACGAACAATCATTGTCATACATAATAGCTAGGTACTGTTGAACGCCTTACCCGAGTATACCGTCTTACTGTTGGAACACCAGCACCTTGAGAAGGTTGTGGCACAACTACCTCTTCAGGAACTAGAGGAAGTTCTTAAATTGGTCCAATTTCGGTCTATGTCGGTTCAGGAACTTGTTACAAATCCTGGATTGCTTCAACCATTGGTTCAAAATATAGTTCAGGAGGTTGTCGTTAGTCCTGAACTTGTTTTTCCAATGGTTGAGTTTCAACAGCTTGTGGAATCTCAACGGTAAGTTGTATAACCGTAGGTGGGACTGAAGACACGTTGCATATAAGTACAACTCTATTAGACGACGTAGAAGGGTGAGAGTCAATATGATCAAAGAAAGGAGCTAGGTACTTAAATCGATCTCTCTTACTAATCAAGTCATCTTCAAGAAATTTAGCGTTTCTTTATCCCACTATCCTAGTAGTATGTGTTGGACAATAAAACCTATAACCCGTAGAAGATTATGCATATCCAATAAAGAAAGCACTAATAGTCCTCGGGTCAAGTTTCTTTTCACTTGGGTTATATATCCTCATCTCATACGGACATCCCCAAATACGCATATAATGCACACATGGTTCAATATATACGTTGTCATCTTAAGTGCTTCGGCCCACAATAATTTTGGAAGTGTAGAGTTACTTAGCATACTCTGCATCACATCCAAAAGGGTTCGATTTCTTCGTTCAGCAACACCAATTTGATCCGGGGAACCCGGCATGGTGTATTGGGCGACAACCCATGCTCTTGAAGAAATTTAGCAAATGGATCCAAAGTTTGTCCATTTTTTGTTATCTACCATAATATTCACCACCTCTATCTGACCTAACTATTTGTATTTGCTTCTTGCATTGGTTTTCAACTTCAGCATTAAACAGTTTAAAGGCATCCAATGTTTCATGTTTATGATGAAGTAAATACACATAGGTAAATCTAGAAAAATCATCTATAAAGGTAATGAAATATTTCTGACCATGCATATCCATGTTAGGATAACATATGTCAATATGAATTATCTCTAACAAAGTTGAACTTCTGTTGACACCTTTCTTTGACTTGTTAGTCTGCTTGTCTTTAATGGAGTCTACACAAGTCAAGAAATCAGTAAAATCTAAGGTAGAAAGTACCTCATCTTTAACTAATCTCTTAATGCGTTCAATTGAGATATTTCCCAATCTCTGATACCACAACATTGAAGAGCTTTCGTCAATACTACACCGTTTGGTGCCTGTTTAAACATGTAAGGAATCATAATTTGTATCATTTTGTAAGTAAAGGCGATAAAGACCACCAGACAGTGAATGGTTTCCCACAGAAGTAAAATTATTATATAACTAAAAAAACTTGTCTAAAAAATGAATCTGAAACCCAATGGTACAAGTTTGGAAATTGAAACCAAATTTTGTGAAAAACTTGGTACATAAAATGGTCGCTCTAACACTAGAACAAAACCATTATCTAATATCAAATTTCATGTCCCCACAATTTCAACCGGCGAGCCCATCTTATTTTCGGAAAAGATGTTCCACTCATTTCCCTTCGGTGGCCTCAGATTTTGCATATCATGTAAAGAATTTGCAATGTGGATTGTTGAACTAGAATCAATCCACCAAGAGTTAGTATGAATATCTGACATATTGGCTTCAAAACAAACAAAGGAGGGGATTATACCTTTCTCAATCATCCACTTCTTAAACTTTGAACAGTTTTTTTTCATATGCCCCTTTTTCTTACAGAAGAAGCATTTCAGAGACTTCTTAAATTTGGCTTGAGGGTTATTGTCGCTTTCCTTATAGCCGAAGTAGAATGCTTCACATACTTAACTTTAGGCTTCACGGTTGTACGTATGACACTCTCCCCCTTGCTCTTGAAGTAGCCACCCCTCCTCTTGCACACCATAGTGATTAGATTATTAATGGACCATTTCTGGTCATGTGTGTTGTAAGTGATTTTAAAGGGGCTATACTCAGAAGGGAGAGTATTCAGTGCAAAGTGCACCACGAATGATTCTGGGAGTTTAATCTCCATCTTTTCCAATTGAGCCGCAATATCTCGCAACTGCATGATGTGACTGCGCACACCTTTGGTGGGGGAAAACCGGGTGGAAGTGAATCTCATGATAAGCTAGGGATTTGTTTGAACCAACAAACTGGGCATTGATAGAGCTCTCTGGAATATCACTGGGAAGCCGAGACTTGATGAACAGAATGCATATCCGTGGTGATAGCCGCAGGTTCTGGATGGTTGGGAGCATAGTCCATCTCGAGCCAGCCAAAATAGAGGAGAAGGACATCTTTCCATTCTCTATGGTTGTTTGAGGTAAGTATTGGTCTATCAATGTTCATGATAGTTGGGACAGTTGCTGGAAAAAAAATTTTATAAGTTCGTTAGAATTAGAGGCACTAAGGAACTGAAGTACATATTTTACGAATGTAAATGTATGCAAAAGACAAACTTGTATGCCATAAAAATTGCCTGTGGGCTAAATTTTTACGCATAATGAATCGACCAAAACTGAATGGTGGAAACGAAATGGGTACGGTTTGGGTTTGGTTTTTCCACCCTTAATGACAAAACTACCAAACTATATGCCGATACATAATCCTTGTGGGCAAATTATGATCATAGTTTAGTATTTCATCCTAATTAATCATACAAATACAACACAATTGCTTATGAGCTAAATTTTGCCATATCACATAGAATTAATTACAAGGTTATTGCCAATTCTTTATGTGAGTTAGTCTGAAGACAATTTAAGAAATTAAAGATGTTGTGGCTACTCTTTAATTACAAAATTGTAATCACTTGGCAATAGGGAATTTAAAGCATCACTTGGAAATGAGGAATTCAAAGCCTAACAAACTGATTAAACTAACATATGATAGACAATCATTAGGTATACTCCCAGGAAAGTTGGTTGGAGCTAAGGCCCCATTAAAACCCAACTTCTTAGACAGAGTAGCGTCGCAAGGGGACTAGCAGCAACAAGGCGTTTAAGCCAGGGCCATAGAACTAGTATTCCTCCCCAAGAAACTTCCCTAAGTCATGTATTCTCATATTTGAAGTAAAACCGTTTGATTGATTCTAAACCAAAAAAGGAGAGTTCACCTATGGTTTAGGCTTTTTAAAATAGGGTGAACTATCTTTTTAAGATGCTTTAATGTGCTTTAAAAGGCACAAGTGGAGTAAGAATGGAAGAGTATAATAATATGCTTAATCTATCCTTAAAGGCACTAAATTCACCTAAAATGCACTATATCATGCATAACAGGCATATAATTCAAACCTAAAAGGCTCTTAATTTATACTTAAAAAGAACATTCTTTTCTAAAGGGCATAATTATAATAATCGAATAATTAATGCAATAAACATAAAAGAACATGCTCAGATTATGCATACCACAACTCATACTGCACAATTAAATTGTAATACTTCATACAATTTAAACTAAAAATTTAATATTAAATTAAAATTAAACAAATTGAAAGCTTAATAATTTTTTCAAAAATTGAATAATATATAATTTAACTTTAGGCAAAAAAAAAATCAATTGGATAAAAATATTAGAAGAAGCCGAATATAATGAAGAAATTAAAACTTAAGGAAGCCCAAAACCAAATAGGCCCATAATTTTGTTTTGTTTTGTTTTTTATAAGGAGCCCAACCCAATATCTTATATCTTCATCATCTTCTTCATAAACTAAGCGTAGCAGCCAGAACACAGAGCAATCGCGGCGAATAGAACAGAACAGAACAGCAGCCAAAATGGTCGGCGTCGCTGGAAGGAGAGCAGACAACAGCATCGCCACCGTGAAACCCAGCGTCGCCGCCGCTGCTTGGCCTCATCGCAACGCCAACACTATTGTCATTCGTCTCTGTTCGCGACACCTCCGCTGACCGACTAGGAGTCTATATATATACCAAAGATGGTGTATGAGTCGTTAACTAAGCAATGAGAGGACTATGAATCTATATATATACATACATCCCATCAATGTAGGTAACTAATTACCTAATGCTGACTAAAGACTAATAGTCAACCTAAATAATTTGCACCACATAAATACTTAATACGGAGTATTATTATTTATGATAATAATCCTAATAATAATAATACTAAAAGAAAACGTTACACTCACTTGATGCGAAATTACTTAATTGACTCATTTTTATACTTGATCACTACGTGATTTTATATTTTAAGTGATTGCTAAAGAAATTAAGCTACGGCCTACGGAGTACTTATTAAGGGCTTACAATATTAAAGACACTAGTCAAATTTTTACTTATTTTGAAATTACAAATGATATCTAAAGAGAGTGTTTTAAATTAGGACATTTACAAATTTTTGTAGAGTTTTAAAATAATAGATTTAGATTTTAAATGACTTATTTTTTTAAAAAAAAAAATACACTTTTGTAGATTAAAAAATTATAAACAATACATCTAAAAGTAATAAATTAGATTAAATATTCAAGAGAATAATAACTTTCTAAACCTTAAAAAAAGTTTCTCTAATGTCAAATTTATTCTGCAATGCTAAATGTAGAGATCAGAGATGGGAGTTGACCTTGGAGTTGAAATTCTTCGCCCATGCATGGTGGAGGAAGAATTGACCATAATTGTGATTGTGGGAATTTTTGAAACCCAAACTAACTTTTTGTACAACAAGATCCTCTAATGCATCAAAATGATGATTCTGCTTTGGCCCAAATCCTTTCAAATCCAATATTAATCATTCCATAATTTCCTTGACAAGATGGCAATACCTTTTTAAGAATCATTTTCTCAAATGTGGTTTCCTAATTGTCAACATGAGATTAATTGTATTTTTTTTTTCTGTTTTTCTAAAGTAGTTTGATTCTCGTAGATGCTTCTTTTTCAAGATAAGTTTAACATTGAAATTGAATATTATTTTAATTTTTTGTAGTAAAGCTAAGTTAGGTAGTGGGAGTTTGTCATGTTTGTTGAAGAAGATAGCAAATACATCGATCACTTGATAAACTTATTGAGACTTGAAGCAGAATGAGTAATCACCATCTTTACTGAACCACACGCCGTAAAGTATGACCTAGTTTATTCGGCGAAATAAAAATAATAAAATCGATTTGTAAGACTTGTAAGGAATTGTTCAGTTTGTATGAATTTTTCATTTTTCTTTCCAATCCTCTAATCGGCCAATTTTTGTGTTTTTTATTCAGAAAGTGAACTGTTTTAAAAAAAAAAGTAAAAAATAGTATAACTTGATGAAAAAAAATCATAATATATGAGTTGTAAAGGTTTCCATTGTTGTTCAAGTATCTAAAAAAATATCGCATTAATTTGTTTTTTTTTTTTTTTGAAAATCAAAAACGAACTATATTAAATAACTTGTGGAAAAAATGAATGAATACAGTCAGGGAGACAGTATCCCAAATATGATAGTCAGATTGAGAGCTTACGTCCCTAGCTAAGGAATGGGCTAACAGGTTCACTGACCTCTTAATAAAGCGATAAAAAAGTTGATCGAAATAAGACATAATACTATAACATTGATTCACAATAAAATCAGTATAGGAATGGTCTCTTCATCTGTGTGTTAAGTCTGAGACTGCATTTGAACAATCTGACTCCAAGCTAGACTTGGTGATTCCGCGATTCTTTAACCAAGAGAGGGCTTCTCTACAAGTCATGACCTCAACCATATAGGGATCTAAAGCTCTATGTAATTCGCATTAATTTGTTAAATTCATATATATATATAAAAATTAAAAAAAAATAAAAAGAGGTTAACTAAATTGAAATTTTATTTATGAAACAGGTAAGTCTTAGTTTATAGATTGGTGATTGATTAAGGTTGAATTAATTCTTTGGTCCCCATTTATCATTATAAAGCCATAGTTTATAGATAGATGGTGGATTGAGGATTGAATTAAATTCTTTGCTCCCCATTTATTATCATTATTAGGTCAAAGATAATAGGAAGATGTAATCTACATGGGACATGCAGCTTTACATGATGGGCATTGGACAATAATAATCAACAATTGAAAATGACGCCAACAAACAAATTAAGACCGCGTGGCTTTTGGTGTATATTGGAAGGGAATTTGACCATTGCATTGCCTTTTGAGCCATAATGATGCAATTTTTTTAGATTACGCTGCTTGCTTTTTGTTTGCTGGAATGACATCCAATTCTTTTTTTCTTTTTTTACTATTTATAATCCATATATATATATATATATATCACAATTTTTAAAATTTCAATTTTTATATGGAGTTTATGTTTAAAAGTAAACTTAATGAATTTTCATTAAATTTTTTAGTGTTATTTTTTAATCTTTCATATCAAGTTCCCGTGCGGACAGAGTTTTCCGTGTGGTCGTGTAGTCACTCACCATTAGGTATGCATAAATGCACCACATAGTGTTCAGAAATGCACCATTAGGTATGTTTTTTTTTTTGTAGTGCATTTATGCATTTTAATTTGATGCATTTTCAAACACTGTGTAGTATATTTATACATACCTAATGGTACAATCCGAACCGACCACACGGGAAGTCTTGTTCGCATTTTATCCAATATCTATCTTGTTTTAATAGTCAGTAAATTAAAGTGTAAAATATTATATTGTTCATTGTCAATTTTCTTCATCTATTAGTGAAAGCGTATTTACAATTAATTTGAGTTTCCACTGATTGCTTCATTGTTCAAGACACCTAAATAAATCACATGCATATTTTTTAGTTGATGTTGAATGAAAGTTTTTTTTTTTAAAAATTACTCCTCACCCTATTACAACGTAATATCTGATAACAATTACTTTTCCAACCTATTGAAGCATAAAGAGTCAATACTGCCTCACTAGGGTTCGAACCCATAAGTTAAAATAAGCGTTTTTACTACTTTTAAAGGGAAAAAAAAAATTTCTTAATAGTTATGAAATAATAACATTTTGTAATTCCTTCAAAAAAAAAACATTTTGTAATTATCCTTTAAAATAGTTGTATACCCTGGTCTTCACAAACCACTATTTTTGTTACACCAAGAAATATCCCAGACAATTTTAGCATGAGTAAATTTTCTTTCTTTCCAAAAGATTGAATCCCCAACCCTAAATGCCGGCAAAGCATTTTCTGAGAGGATATAAATCATGATAATGAGCTCCCACATTGCCGCGGAAACTCGATCCCTAGGCCTTCTTCCCAAACTTTACCCTCTGGCCAACTAAACTGCCTATGCGGACAACATGAGTACATTTTCTTAAATATATAAAAATATAAAATGGTGAGGTTTAATCTATTTAATATAATTACACTATCAAATATCAATGAATATTTCCAATACTTTAGTAATAAATCATATTCTATAACAACTAACCACAATACCTCAAAAATTGATACCAATAAAGTTATAAAGAAAGACTAATTTAACGTATAAACCTCAGAAAGAGAATGAAGCTCAAAGCTATGGCTTAGGGTTCAGTACTCAAGATTAATAAGAATTTAAAAAAAAAAATAGTTTTGTACCCTTAGTTGTTGGGTTTAAAATATATAAAATAATAAATTATTAATCGAGATAAATACACCCCTAAAATTGGTATCAGAGTAAACAAAACATCCTAAATTCAAATGTTTATAGTTGAGATGAAATGTAGCGCCATTTTTCAATTGTAATAGCAGACTCAAATTGAAGAATACTCAAAAAAGGGTTTAAAATATATAATATAATAAATTATTAATTGAGATAAATACACCCCTAAAATTGGTATCAGAGTAAACAAAAGATCCTAAATTCAAATGTTTATAGTTGAGATGAAACGTAGCGCATTTTTCAATTGAAATAGCAGACTCAAATTGAAGAATAGTCAAAAAAGAATAAATTTCACTTCTACTCCCCTAACTATTATACATAAATCACATTTAGTTCTTGACTATTAAAATTTTTGATGCATAACTATATGTAATTTGTATCACATTTGGTCCTGTCGTCTAATTTTTCGGCCAACTATTGCCTGAAGTGCTGCTTCCGTAAGAAGCAAATGCAATGCTCATTCAAAAAGTGTTCCTTCCGGAAGAAGCAAATGCATTGCTCCTTCCGGAAGGAGCACTTTTGACAATAATTGGCTGGAAATTGAACAATATGATTAAGTGTGATACAAATTACATAGTCATGTACTTAATTATAAAATTATAATAGTCAAATATTAAATTTGATTCATGTATAATAGTCGAAGGATCTCCTAAAGAAAAATCAAAGACTTTTGCATCAGTTAAGGAATCAACCCATCTAATTAAAAACAACCACTTTTTATGTTGGAGGGAGAAACACATTTTTGACTTGTCATTAAGCTACTAATAAAATGTAGTTAATCACCATGTTGTGATACAACTTTTTTCCTTTTTCATACTTGGAAAGCACAATCCTTATTGGACAGTATTAGTGGGAGAAGCACTTAATCTGCAGATAAAAATGGAGGAAGCTAAGGGGGATTCCCTCTGCAATAATAATAATAATAATAATAATAATAATAATAATAATAATAATATGTTTTAATTTAATTCCTAATATATTTATTATTTAATTAATCAAGATTAGTATTTTTAATCTATAATTACGTGGAACCGGGTTGTGGATCGTTACGTGTCGAACTCATGGTGGATCCGAGCCCAAGTTGGGGCACTCAGGCCCAGTCAGCATACAGCAAGCAGGCCAACCTAGGCTGGTGGGTTTTCCAGAATTGGTATAACTACTCTTTTTTGACTCAGACAACCTTAATGCTTATCATGTGGTTTGGGGCCTTCATATTTTTTGAAAAAAATAAAAATAAAGAGGAATATATATATATATATATATATATATAATAACGGATCAAATGAGAATGCGAGCCCAGTGGAGAAATAAGAACTTATCACAACCATTTTATCTCGATAGATCTAACGGATCAAAAACACTTTTTAAAAAAATATTATGGCATTTTTATAAATAATTCAAACTTTAAAGTGCAAACAAATTGTTTTAAAAGTGCAAGTAATAGTTTCATATATAGTGCACCAAGCATAAGTAAAATGTATCAAAAGTGCAAGTAAAATGTGTTAAAAGTTGAACAATATAATGTACGCCAAACAACAATATTAAGTGCACCTAACGTTATCAGTAGTTGCACCAAACGTTATCATTAATTGCAATAATATGAAAAACGTTATCATTATGTGCACCAATGAAAAAAGATAAATTACATGCATTACTAAGTGTAAATGGTTGCGCTTTAAAATGATTTTAATTGCACACTTACATATGCTACTTGCACTTTTAACACATGTTACTCTACTCAAAGTTCAAGTTATTTACTAAAATGTCATCACGTCTTTTTTAAATTACATTGGATCTGTTGATCCTTTATATATGGATGGCTCAGATTAGTGTTCTTATTTCTCCTGAGCTCTTATTCTCACTAGAGTGCTTCACCCCCCACCCCTCCCCCCCCCCACCCCCACACACA
>NC_044920.1:8261442-8269154 GCF_003576645.1 Ipomoea triloba | reverse complement strand
TGGTGTGTTTCGGTATGGTGGGGAATGGTGTGTTTTAATTTGTCCAGTTGTGCATTTTATAACGTATAATGGTGTGTTTTAATTTTGTTGGTGCATTTGAATTGAGTGGTGTATTTCAGTATGGTGGGGAATGGTGTGTTTTAATTTGTCCAGTGGTGCATTTTATAACGTAGAATGGTGTGTTTTAATACACATGGTGGTGATTTTTACGAGATTAGTTGCATTTGGTGTGTGGTGGTTAAGTGGTGTGTTTTAATCTGAGAACTGGTGCATTTTATAACGTATAATGGTGTGTTTTAATTTTGTTGGTGCATTTGAATTGAGTGGTGTATTTCAGTATGGTGGGGAATGGTGTGTTTTAATTTGTCCAGTGGTGCATTTTATAACGTAGAATGGTGTGTTTTAATACACATGGTGGTGATTTTTACGAGATTAGTTGCATTTGGTGTGTGGTGGTTAAGTGGTGTGTTTTAATCTAAGAATTGGTGCATTTTAGTATGTTGAATGGTGTGTTTTAATAATACGTTTGTTGGTGTTTTCTGTACTCTAAAATTACCTTCCCACTTACAATTACCATAAAGCCCCCACTTAAGTTACGCGAATTAAACTTCCTAAATCCTAATATATAACCTCCACTGTCAGATCACTTCCATCCAATGGCATATCTTGGGCCACACGACCTCACCTAATAACACAGCCGCATTTGATTAAAATTCTACATATATATATATATATATATATATATATATATATATATATATATATATATATATATATATATATATATATATATATATATTTGAGTCAAAGGAAAAGATGCGTGTGTGTTTAAGAAGTCAAAGAAAAACAAAAAAGTTTAACAGGAGTGTGAGGAAAAAGCTCAGGCATGCAGGAGATTGTCAACACTGGACAATCAACGTAGTCAAGAAAAACCAAACCAAAATAAAATAAAATAAAATGTATTTTTTTTTGTGAAAATATTGATAGAAAATTGGAATTTATAACGAGTGTATGCGTTTGATCGAATCCAACGTATGAACGACATTCTATGGGAAAGAATATAATATTTAAAATTAGAATTCTATTATCCCACTTTGATTTATTGGCATGTATTAAAAAATTATTTTTCATGTCATATTTGTTAATGATTTGATTTACCTCTTCATGACTTGAGCAAATTCATGCATGAAGTTTAAAATATACTTGGATAAAATTGGGAAACTTGGATTATCAAAAAATAAATAAAAATAAAGAAACTTATTTGTTATAAAGCTTCTCATTGTCGTAGTCATTTATGATAAGCTAGCTTTCTAAAATATATACAGTTGTTTCGAGTTATAAGGATGGTTTAACTGCCCCAGACCTTGAACCGGATCCTTACACAGTTGGGCCAACCTGTCAACCCACCCTAAATTGCTACCACATCTCCATTGAACCGGATCCTTACACAGTTGGGCCAACCTGTCAACCCACCCTAAATTGCTACCACATCTCCATTGGTTCATTGCCATCAATGCTTATTCAATTGTTATGCCGTGACCCAGGTCCATCTTGCAAGGTGGACCTGGGTCTATATTCACATACACTATACTCTACATTTACATACACTATACTCTACATTCACACTTTGTAAACTCTACATTCACATACACTATATTCTACATTCACACTTTGTAAACTTCACATTCACACATTACAGGATTACATGATACTCTACATTCATACTTTGTAAACTCCACATTCACACATTACAAGATTATATGTTTAGTAATTATATTACCACTGTTATGCATTCACACATTCAAAACTCTATATTCACAGGTCCTATACTCTATATTCACAACTTGAGAACTTCACATCCACACATTACAGGGCTACAAGTTGCTAGAACTTCTTAACTCTATTACAGATTCACACATGCATAACTCTACATTCACGATTTCTATACTCTATATTCACAATTTGAAACCTCCACATTCACACATTTCTGGGCAATTCTACATTCACACAATCATAAATGTACATTCACTATTCCTATACTCTACATTCACACTTTGAAACCTCTATATTCACACATTTTTGTACAACTCTATATTCAGCAATATGTTTACTAATTAAAAAAAAAAAAAAGAGACAAAAACGACGTAGTTTTGGACCCAGGTCCACCTTGCAAGGTGGACCTGGGTCCACAGCATAATTTGCCTCATACTTATTATTCATTGGTCAAATTAACTCTATTTTTTGTTTATTAATTTTTTCTTTTAGTATTTTTTACTTATTTTTAAATTTTATTATTTGTGTTTAATAGTACTTTTAGTATAGTTTCTAAATATATAAATTTTGTATACTAATACTAAACTTAATATTATGAAAAATTAGATTAAAAATAACTTCAGTCAAACATCGTTAATCAAACCAGACACATAAAATGGGACGGAGGGAGCGAGTACATTATTTTCTATGCATATGGTACATTAGACTTATTTAGCACACACCCCATAATGCATGGCCCTAGAGTTATTGTGGAGGTAAATTGTGAGTCTGTCTTTATTACGCACAAGGGATCCAATAATCCAGACCTTCCAACATTCTTTGCGCCTTTTTCTCATACATGCCTCCAGTGGGATTTGAATCACAACACTGTCGCGCTCTAATTATGATTTATAAATCAATAATAACTATGTTAAGTCTTAGGGGACAATTAATATATACAAATATACAATGAAACTTAACCTCAAGGTCCCGTGTGATAAAGCAAAAACTTTAAGATACATACTTATTAATTAATAGAAATTGTCACATATTGCAGACTCATCGTTTAAGAAGAAAAAAAAAAAAGTATAATGCAACTTTATCAGTAAGGAAGCATTAGCAATAACATTTTATTAATTGTAAGAAATTCATTTAAGATTATTAAAGAAAGTATGTAAAGAGTGAGCTGTGATGAGTGTGTGATGAGTGTGAGGCAGGCAAACAAGCAAATTAGCTGGAATAGCAAACATCCTTCTGCACAACCAACCTATCTTTCACGTGCAGAATTTTAGTTTCTACTTTTAGATCTTATTATTGGTTTCCAATTTTGCTCCTCGAACACCAAATCCCATTTCATGTGCCACTTTTTTTCCTTTCCATACACACTTCATCTTACTTTAATTTCGTCTACCAACATGCTCACCATTTTGACATTTCCTAACTAGTTCACCATTCTCTCTCTTTCTCTGTCTCTCTCAATAATGAGTTTTAAAAATGCTATTTTTTTCTTCCTAGATGTATATATGTCTTAATATTCACCTCTCATGAACTGATTAACCTTATCATGAGCTAGAAAAGAATCTACTTAATAATAAAATTCAAAAATAAGTAAATCAAATAAAGTTAGATAATAAGATAAATATTAGAAGGTAGATATAATATCACTAATAAGTTCCTTTCAAAAAAAATATATAATATCACTAAGAGCATCCCCTTCATACAAAAAGTTGATATTTGTTGGCTTTTTTGTTTTGTTTTGTTTTGTTTTGTTTTTTTTTTTATTTTTGTTTTTTGTTTTTTTTTTTTTTTTGGGGGCTGAGAGAGATGTGGAAGATAGATGAAAGGAGAGAGGAAAAAAAAATCAAGTTTTAGGGTTAAAATTAATTTTTTTTTCCAGTTTTCATATATATATATATATATATATATATATATATATAATTGGTGCAGGCGCATGCAATGCACACACCGACTAAACCCATTAAAAGTTGTTTGAAAGATTGTTTTCCTCCACCTCTCTAAGTTGACACCAAAAAGCTCAAACATTGATCTTGTTCCAAAATACTTCACTTTAACTAAGCAAGTTAAAAAAAAATGTAACTCCTTTATTAATTGCTATATTTACTATTTTGACTATCAATTTTATTTGACTTATTAAGTTTTTTAAAATTTTACGTTTAATTTTAAAACTAAAATTTTAGATATTAAGAAACCAAAGAATTATATATTACTTGTCTAAAGAAATAAAGTTCGTAATTTTAAAGAAATATATTGGTCAAAATAATATTAATTATATTCTTTTTTTTTTGGTTTTTTTTTTTTTTGGTTTTTTTTTTTTTTTTGTTTTTAGATAGAGGTATCTAGCATCTGTAAATGTATCTGTATATGTCCTAGGTATCTAACATCTGTATAGCGAATACCTTAAATAGACCAGAGCTGAGTTAGTGCTTTGGCATCGGAATAAAGTTAGTAATAGATATTGAAAAGATATCGAGATTGATTTTTCTTTTTAAGACATCGAGATTGATTATACACGTAATATTTTTTATTCATAGTTTGACAATTTATTTTTAGGACATTATTAGATAGACTAATGGTTTATTCAAAAACTTGAAAACTTGATTCTCGAAAGTTATTTTTAAATTTTTTTTAGTGTTTTTGCCCAGGAAAATACATATTATGGTCAAATTTTAAAATTCTTCAAATATATAAATCCATATTTATTGAAATATTAATAAATACATTATTTTACAAATTAAAACTACTCAGAAAAAATTTTTAAAAAATTAAAAAAATCAATAATATAGTTAACTATTAACTATTAAGAATAAGTTTACATATTACAACTACTGAGAAAATATTTCAATTTGAAATAATAATAATATTATTATTATCGTTATTATCACTATTATTATTATCATCATTATTACAAAAAATTAATATTTTATAATAAACATCTTTATAATAGATTTTTGTGTATTTTTTAGAAGATAAATCAAATAGAAAAAGACAATTTTATGTTTTTCAACTAAACATGCAGGGAAAGAAATTAACATTCAAACAATCACTGAAAAATGATAATATTTTTTAAACAATAAATCATATTTCAAAAATCATTTTTTTGAGTTTCCTAACAGACCTTAAACATTTTAAAATTTATTATATATGGTGTATTATCATTTATGGTGTGTATTCCAAGACAAATAGATATGTAGAGGGGTGTATTCAATCATGACTTTCATAGAATTTTAAAGACTTTTATGAACTTTAAAAGTTTGGAGGTATTCAATTCAAACTTTTAGAGAGTATTTAAAAGTCATGCGGTATTTAATCAAGATTTTTAAAGAGTTTTTAAAAGTCATGTGGTATTCAATTAAAACTTTTAAAAATCTTTAAAAGTCATGTGGTATTCAAAAAGTTATGAATTTGTAAGGACTTTTTAATTTTAGAACTTCGGTAGACTTTTATATACTTTTCCTTCTCAAATATAAATAGTTGAAATCCAACCCCTAACCCCAAGATTTCAAAATTTTCTTTCAGAAGGTTTTTTTTCTCTCTCTCTATTTAAACTCTATTGTTTTCTCCTTATTTAAAATTTTAAACTTTATAAACCTTGATGTGGTAAAATACGTGCACCAAGTAAAATCGGAAAATACGATCTTTATTAACTCAAGGATCCAAACCCGGTTACAAGTCAATAAATGCTCAAAGGGCTCGGCAGGTCGGCAGTGGGCTTTCCTACTTTCCGAGCTCTCTTTAAGTCTTCGTCTAGAAACAGTCCAAAAGCCCCTCTCTCTCCCCAGAAATGTGCTATTTATAAGGGAGGAAAAGGTACGGTTGCCGGACCTCCGGCATGGCGGGAACGTGGCGCACATGCGCCCTCTTCACTCTATGCCCAAGCGGGAAGGAGTACGTGGCAGTCCTTGGCACGCCGAGTCGTGAGCCCGCCGGGGGCACTGTTCGACCCGTGACGGCCGAGCCCACATCAGAATCCCGACCAGCCGACTCCCCGACCGAAAGCAAAAGACCGGGTCTGGAGTGCATCCGACCGGTCCTGGAGTATATTCACTATCAAACCTTATACCTAAATTCAATAAATTATTTTTTCTTCATTATCCTATATTTTCTACATACCTAAACTCTACCAATTTTTTTCTCTCCTAAACTTTACAATCTTCCTCTAAAAATTCAAAATAATATTATTTTTATTTCATTGTTGCTTGTATATTTTGATTTTTTTTTCTATGAACTTTTTATCCCTAACTTCTAAACATTTTCTCCTAAATACATGAACAGAGTAAATTTTTTTATCTATTACCGTCAACTTTTACTATATGTTTCATAATATTCATATGTTTATTCGTAATATATTTTTTCTTTTTTCTTTTTAACAACATGATATTACGAATAGTGAACTATTGTTCGCAATAGCAATTTGAGGCTACAAAGAGAAACACATTGTTGTTTTTAGCAGTCCCATATTATTATTGTAAATAATAGATCTTTTCTTGATACCTAGTAGTATATCAAATATAATTTATATATATATTATTAATTTTTTGTATTTTATGCAACTAGTAATTATATATTTTTTAAAATATTAATTTCTCAAGAAAAAGTAATTATATTTTTAAATATTTTATTTGAATAATTCTATAACTATAAATTTTAGTGTTTAATATTGTTATGAATTGCTTATGAAAGTTTGTAAGGATGTATTCAATTTAGAATTTTAATGCCTTTTGTAGACTTTTTAAAATAAAAAAGTTGATAAAAGTTTATGCAAGTTTTTTATACAGACTTTTATAGAGTTTTACAAAGTTTTAAAAAATTTAGAACGACTCTATGAAAGTCAATAAAAGTTTATTAAAATTTATCATTTTACAAATCTACAAAAGTCATGATTGAATACACCCCCTAAATGGTTAGGGAATTTGAATTAAGGTGTTCAATTTTGTCTTCAATTGTCTAATACTCCACAATACACGTGGGATTCATGTAATCCTAATGACTTTTTTCTTTTTTTTTTAATACTACTAACTCTATTAAAATGCAATATCTACCTATTGAAGCACAAGAGTCAGTATTGCCAGTATTGCCTCCACTGAGGCTTGAACCCACCACCTCCCGTATAAAGGGAAGGGTTTGATGCCACTGGACCACAAGGTCCTTGACTATGTAATCCTAATGACAAATTGTGTTGAGGCAATTTTGCTACATTTTAGGTAATTAATGTTCTTTTGTCCTTTCACGGTATGAAAATAAAATATCAAAAATAAAATAAAAACCTAATAATAACAAGTTAAATATGCCAAAAAACCTTGTGGTCTAGTGGTACCTGGTGTCCTGGTTTACACTTTACATAAATGATGGGAGTGGGTTCGATCTTCAGTGGAGACAACTGTTGACTCTTTGTTCTTCAGTAGGTTGATAATGCAATACTACATAACAGAGTTTGTAGTCACATACATCATGATTTGGTCCCTCGACTTTTTGGTTCTCGACTTCCAAACTTGCTCAATTTCATCCCCAACTATGCAATTGTTAACTAAAATTATCCTAATCAGGACTATTTTGTTTGTTTATCTGATTTGGTCCCTCGACTATTAAGATTTCACCGTTTTGGTTCTCGACTTCCAAACTTGCTCAATTTCATCCCCAACTATGCAATTGTTAACTAAAATTATCCTAATCAGGACTATTTTGTTTTGAACAAACAATTATTTTAGGTTAAAATTGCATAGTTTTGAGTGAAATTAAACAAGTTTGAAAGTTGAGAACTAAGGTGGTGAAATTCTAATAGTCGATGGACCAAATTGGGCATTAATTCGTTTTTATATAGGACTAGGAGTATAGTAATGTACGGAGTGGAGTGGGGATACGATACAAATTAAAAGAAATTCAATTCCAATGAGAAAATAAAATGGAAAAGTACAAAAAAAAAAAAAAAAAAAAAAAAAAAG
>NC_044920.1:8229653-8261151 GCF_003576645.1 Ipomoea triloba | reverse complement strand
AAAAAAAAAAAAAAAAAAAAAAAAAAAAAAAAAGGTGTTCCCCAATTTAGCATGCAAAGTGTTGTTTGTTGGGAGGTAATGCAGTCCTATGCCATGTGAAGTGACACCACAGAAATTTGATACTACCGAATCGAATTCAAAGTCAAATTCAAATTCTTCTAACTTATTTTTAAACTTATCTACTTTAAAATAATTTGGCAAGTAATGCTAAATGGAACCCACCCATTAACTATGTTTCATTATTCTTTCTTAGGGTTTTTCTTTATAATATTTCATGACATTATACCTTAATTTTAAAAATAATTTTAGCCTATCAAGAGATCAGATTAACATATAACATTTTGATTTGAATTAAAAGTCAATTTGAAACCACATCAAATATTTCGAATTATTTTTTTACTAAACCAAAATCAAAGCATATATTTTGACTTTCACTTGATTTTTCCTTCTCCCAAAAGGTTGAATCCCTAATCCCGACCCAACAGAGCATTTGGGAGGATATAAATTACGGTGACTTAATGACTCAGTAGGCATGGTCAAATACCGGTGTGCACAAAGGATCGGATCTGCTGACTTTGGGCATGTTCCCTACACCGCCGCTACCGAGGCTTGAACCTTAGTCTCTTCTCCCAAATACTGTCTACTGAACCAGTGAGTTAAGCTCGTGCAGACAACTTTGACTTAGATTTTTATTTAGGCTTGATGGGGCATGATCCACCAAGTATTAGAGCAGGTTTGTACGTCAACCCAAATTGGGTGTTGGTTTGTGGAAATTTAAGTTGAGATAATGCATCTAGCAACGTGAGAGGGGTGACATATGGGTATGGCATTTGTGTGGATCTATAATAATCTGAATAGTGTCATGTGAAGGTTTGAATAGGCCAAGTTTTAATTGTATTACATTGTTATATTATGTTTCGATTACTTCTAATATGATCTAAAACGTGTAAAAGAAATAATGGATGAGTTGAATTATAATTTTATTATGCGACAAAGGGTCATTATCCTAACATATATAAAGTTGGTATAGTCTCCGTATTACCGGCAAATTATGCCGTTGAATATTACCTGACTATTAAATATCTCATTTTTCAACATTTGTAAAGTTGATATATCTATGTACAAAGGGGTGAGAGTTATGTCATATATTTTTATACTCTTTTTTTACTATCCAAAAGTATCATACTTTATACTCAAAAGAGATGTTCCTTCAACAAAAGTTCTGAACAGAAATATCCTATGTTATACTTATAACAGTTTTAGTGTTTTGCTCTATCTCTTAAAGTTTTTAATATAGTTGTGTTTAATTTCATGTAATGGACATTATATATCAAAAATTAAATTTATAAACGAATAATATAATTCATAAAAACATGTAATAGAATATGGATTGTAGAATATATTTCAATTAGTTATATTTAATTAAATATTGTTAATGCTTAATTAGTTAACAAAAAAAATAAAATAAAAAATTATTTTTATTGATTGTTATTTAATACGGAGTACTTGTTTTTATATACACATTGCGCGACTGATTTAATGTCCAATGTTTGTATTTAAATAAGTAATTCAAATTATATCAATGCAAGACTATATAAGAGAAGTTCATTATAGTTGAGTGGTTGACATTGAAATTAATGTTTGTACTTTTTTAAAAAACAATTATCTAATACCTATTCTAGTGGGTAGGGTATTAGGTAGTAGATACTACTTTTGGTTGGAATTACTCAATTCGCTTTTAGATAGGTTTGTCATTGTCTTCGCCTTTATTGCTTGTCTGCTTTTGTTTAGTTGGTAATGTCTCATGTCCAATTGAGTTACTGGTGCTAGTTTGCAAAAATAACATATCTGAATCTAAAACATGTCAATAATATTATTGTTATTTTTGGATGATTGTTGTTTCAGTTTCATAATTATATTGGATTTAAATGTGTTGGGCACGCTGTATGAGTTGCAAACATGAATAGTGTTGGAAGAATGGATATGCATTACATGCACAAATTGAATGATGAAAATATACAAAAAGAAGTGATAGAGAAGTAGCAAAATCATATTTCTGACATCTCTTTCACTTATATCCGATAGAAGGCTAAGCTAAAGGGAGCCAATGATGCACACTACCTTCAATATGATTCGCCAAACCAAAAAAACACTTGAAGGCTTGACAAATTTCCCAACTCTAGAAGATCAATCCTAAAATCTAGTTTATAAGAAGCTACAATTGTGCTAACTTTTTACATTTGACAAAACATAGGAAATTGAACCAGAAATATTGTTGTTACTAAGCAGGAGCCACCACTTATCGTGATAGAATCGGTTGAAGAAGCAAGCAGTAAAAACCAATTAAATGTCTTATGAATGAAAGATCTTACCTAGTGAGGCTCAACCAATTGCTGCCACTCCCTCGTCTCCTACGTTTGCTTCAATACTCCACAAGCTAAAATGACTTTGACAATTGCATCGATTCTAGTGGAGTAAGTGTTCATGTTCTACATAATGTTAGCTTTGTGACAAATTGCGGTTTGTCAAAGATGAAATCTAGGAAGTGATCCTCGGGTTTGTATCGTCTCACGTGGATGGCAAATTGGAGTGTTTTGAATGTCTTTACTAGATATACAAGGGCAAGAGGCCACTATAAATGGTAAAGATCATTGTAGGGTGCAAAAGTTCAATCAAAGGAAACAATGTGATTAAAGATTAACAATGAAATGAAATAGGATTGGATAGGTCTTCCTAAGCCTTGCATTCATGGATTTGGGATGGAATTGGTTCAACACACTATGGATTCTAAGGGAGATCAAAGGCAAAGCACTAAGTTGCGTAGAACTTAGACTCCTATATCCTCATTCGACTAGGGCATTTTATCGAACATATTGTCTACCACTCCTTTCGGACCTAGTCCTCTCGGATCATAGGGCGGGAATTGCACACAAGCTAAGCAATTGCAAACTCACAATCTGTTGTCAAATTCACAACCTTAAAGTCCTAATCTATTGAGGCCTACAACAAATTAGGGTTGTGACAAAGAATGTATGCAACAAAGAAATTAATAATGCATTAATCCAATTCTTTGAGCAATAAAGGTGCTAGAATGCAAGAGCTAAAGGAATTCCAATCCAATCCTAAGCTACTTAGCCACACATCATCATGTGACTTTAAACAACCCTAATTCAATCTTCAATTAAGAACAAAAAGCAATTGAAAGTAAATGAAATCTGAAATTGAAATGCAATTAAGTAAAGAATACCGAATTAAAACTTAAATTCAAGTAGCAATCTTCAATCTCTTCAAGAAATAAACAAATTAGGTTTTCCTTATCTCTAGAATTCTCTACTTTCTCTCCTTACTCTTCTAAGAACATAGAACTAACTAAAACATGATCTGAACGTCATATGTTTTCAGCCAAAGAATTACAATTTAAAATTCCTGCGCCTAGATTAAAAGATCCCGTCCACGACCCATCCACAATCGTGGTTTGGGTCATGGACAATGCCACTTATGCGCTGTCGTTACATGCTCGTACTGCCCTCCATCCACGA
Organism: Ipomoea triloba; assembly: GCF_003576645.1. Lineage (NCBI taxonomy): Eukaryota > Viridiplantae > Streptophyta > Magnoliopsida > Solanales > Convolvulaceae > Ipomoea > Ipomoea triloba. Next base: position 8,257,612 of record NC_044920.1, on the reverse strand, counting down.
GCTGATCCGCGCTCGTGGATTGCGTCATGGACTCCTACTGAATGCAATCTTGAACTTTTTTCCTTCTTTCCATCCGCCCTGGCCCTTGATCCCTACAAAACATCACAATGTGCATCCCTTTCTTGACCATACAACAACATATGATATATGTGCCCATTTATCCCCTTTTCCACTCAATATAAACCAAAATACTCATGACTAAAGACCAATTATACCTCTCAAATACTACACTTTTGGCACTTATCACTTTGTTCCCCTTTGGTGTATGTGGATTAAAGCCAGGTTTATGCAGCAAAAGCTTAATGAAATCATAAAATGATGAAAATTTTCTTTGTATTATGTAGTTCTTTAGCTCTCATATGACAAATTGTTCTGAAAATTTCAAGTGGTGTGGGTGTTTTGGATCAAGAAAGTATAATTTTCTCCATCAAATAATCTTTACCTTTTCAGGGTTAGGCTCAATTCCTTTTCGAGTGACCATGTAACCAAGGAATTTTCCTCCTCGCACCGCGAAGGCGCACTTCTTTGGATTCAACCGCAGGTTGTATTTTTCCATTATGGCAAAAGTAGCCGCCAAATCTCCTGCGTGGGTTCTCTCATCTTTGCTTTTCACAAGCATGTCATCCACGTAGGCTGCCATGGACTTTCCCAACAACTCTTTGAACAGTCGCCCTACCATTCGAGTATAGGTGGCTCCGGCATTTTTTAAGCCGAAAGGCATTACCCGGTAGCAGTATACCCCATCTAGAGTGATGAAAGCGATTTTTTCTTCGTCAGCAGGGTACATGAAGATTTGATGGGAGCCTCGGAAGGCGTCCATAAAGCTCAATAAGTCACAGCCAGCCGTCTCATCAACTAATTGATCGATCCTTGGTAAAGGAAAAGGATCCTTCGGGCAAGCTTGATTAAGGTCTGTATAATCGACGCACATCCGCCAGGCGGGAGGTTTCGGTACAAGCACCACGTTGGCAAGCCAATCTGGATACTTTACTTCGCGAATATGTTGCGCAGCCATCAGGGTCTCTACCTCCTTTTTAACGAACTCTCGTCGATCCGGCGAGAGGTATCTTTTCTTCTGAATCACCGGTTTGTGGTTAGGGTTGACGGCCAGTCGATGGCAAATGACCGACCGGTCAACTCCCGGCATGTCCTCAGGGCCCCACGCAAATACCTTCTGGTACTTCCGTAATTCCTGGATGATTTCCTATTTGACTTTCTCAGCCAAACCAACTCCAATCTTTACCCGTCTCTCGGGGTGCAAAGGGTCGATCTCAATTTCTTCTAGTTTTACCGTCGGCTCTGGTCGGTCAAGATTCTTTAGCTGCTCCTCCCGACTAGTGATTGCATGAACCCTCAGGTCCCTTTTCCCAATCTCTCGGCAAGACTGTAAATAGCAATCCCGAGCTACCTTTTGATCGCATCGAGCGACCCCTATCCCATTCGGAGTCCGGAATTTCAAGCAAAGATGCTCAAGAGAGATAAGAGCACCCAGATCTTCTAGTTCGGGTCGTCCTAGAATCATATTATGAGAGCAGGATAGGTCTACTACCACAAACTCCATGTCTATGCTCCGAAGATTGGGAAATGTCCCAATTTCAACCGATAAACGTATGGATCCCTCCAACTCGATTGAGTTCTCGGTAAAACCGGCCAAGGGTGTTTTCACAGGTATCAGCTTGTTGCGTTGTAACCCCAGCCTCTCGAACACCTCTAAATATAAGATGTTCACGCTACTCCTTGTGTCCACTAGGATTCTTCGGACTACCGTGCCATGGACGTCCATGGCAATAACCAAGGCATCCCGATGGGGATGTTGGCTTCTAGGTAAATCCTCATCCGTAAACAAAATAGGTTCGTGACATACCTTTTTCAAGCTATCATCTCGACCGTAGATGGTTCCCACATATAGTTGCCGAGCCCAAGCTTTCCGAGAACTGGACGAATCTCCTCCTTCCGGTCCTCCTACTATCATGTTAATGACGGGCTTGTGTTTCCAGTTAGTCTCCTCTTCCTCAGAGGCAAGCTGTTTTCCTCGGTCGGAACGTGAATCTGTTTTATTGGAACGCGGATGCCGCCTCCATTGATTAGGTGGAGGCGGAGCGCCTTTCTGTATCATTGCCTCTATTTCTCTTCGTAGGTAAGAACACTCATCCGTGGTGTGTGTAGTCGATCGGTGGTATCGACAATATTTTGAAGAAACCCCTCCTGGGAGCAAGATCTCGGGCTGATCTCCAGGTTTCAGAGGCGGTGGGGGAGGCAGGGTGTCTTTAACCTCGTGAACGGGCTGGGCTATGGTGGGGCGAGGGGGAGGAGCTCCCACCCTCTCGAATCCTCGTCGTACCTCAGTACGGCTGGGGCGCTCAGATTCCGTCCGACTCCTGGACTCGGGTCGTGATCGCTTAGCACTAGACCCAGCAGCTTCTCGCTGCCGTTTTTGTCTCACTGCCTCTTCTGTGTCCGCCTGGCGACTGGCTCTTTGGATAGCTTCCACATACGTCTTTGGGCGGTCATTGTGGAGATCAATGAACAATTTGCCCGCTCGAAGCGACTCCATAAAAAAGGTGATAGCCACTTGCTCGTCTAACCCTTCAATAGTTTGTACTTCTTTTTGCCAACGAGCCAGATATGTTTTCAAAGCTTCTCCTTCATCCTGACTTATCCCACTCAGGTGGGTAAGATTGCACTGCGGCTTGATGTTTATGGCGTAGTGGGTAAGAAATCGGTCGACAAATCATTAAAGCATCGAATGAAACAGCTCGGTAGTGCCAGAAACCATTTTTGAGCGAGTCCCTTGAGAGTAAGGAGAAAAGCCTTGCACATAAGTGGCTCTTCTACTCCTAAGACTTGCATTTTGGCCTGATAACTGACCAGATGTTCTCGGGGATCTCCTGTCCCATCGAAGGTGGCATGTTTCGGGATTTTTAAGTCCACGGGACCCCGGTAATCCATAATTTCGTCAGTGAAGGGCGAGGAGGTTAGCAAGTTCTCAGCGGAAGGCCTTACCTTGCCTTCGAATTGATCCTGTATGTTTTGTAGCCTTCGCTCGAATCCTTCCATTTGGCTTCTGCGGTATTTAGGTTCCACAGGAGATTCTGCGCTACTTTCTAATATAGCGGTTTGCACTCGCCGCCAAACCGCCGCGGCTCGGCGTTCTTGGCGATTACCATTCGGTCGATCCGGGTTGCCGCGTGGCGGGTTTCGCAATGGGTTTCCTTGGGGATCACTCAAGCGATCCATAACGAACCGAGCTACCTTCTTGCTCAGTAGTCTGAGGATTCACAGTCTCGTCTCCCGCCGGACGAACTGTATCGGTCTGATTGTTTGTACCGAGGTTCTCAAGCCTTCGTCTCTCGACTTCGTTGATGACTTGGACCACAATTTGTTCTAACTCCGTTGGTGGCGGTCGGTTACTTATCGTACCTTGGCGTGACTCCCCGGTATGCCGGGAAGTTTGTCGGCTTAGATGCTCTCTCAAATCTTGACCGTTTTGTCGTCCCAGCTGTTCCCTTAAGTCTAATCCACCAGAGGGTGCTCTATTAGGGTGTCCTAATATTTGCTCACGTAGGTCTTGACTGTTAGGTCGAGCTAATTGTTCTCGCAAATCCCGACCATTTGATCGGCCCAATTGCTCACGTAAATCGTTGGAGCGAGGTCATCCCCCCGCACTGATTGCTTTACTCGTCTCTCTCATTGCTCACCGGAGATGCGGCACTTTTATTCGATCCCCACAGACCGCGCCAGTGATGGTTTCCCGATCTTCAGGCGATCGGCCGGCGGGCCAACACTACCGGAAAATTACAAGGATAACAAGTATATTTCGATATAAACTCTCAAATCTCTTAGTCTCCTGCACTCACATTCAATCTGCCCTTCTCAAAGGATCCGCACAGCTATATATCCTAGGCACCTGGACGATTACATATTAAATCTCCTAATTAATGTCGCAGGTAATGGCTCATAAAATACATTAAATACACATAATGATGGACGTTTAAACATAAATATCCGTTGATTCTCTTAAGCCCTCGTCTTTATGGATTGTTCCCCCAGAAGTCTGTCGACGATCGACCGAGAGCTTTATATATTCAGTCAGCTTCTTCCGATCGACCGACCTCCAAGGGAGTCGGGATGGGCCTTGAATGTTCAGGACATTGATGCTTATTGGCTTCTCCTTCCGATCGACTGACCTCCAAGGGAGTCGGGATGGGCCTTGAATGTTCAGGACATTGATGCTTATTGGCTTCTCCTTCCGATCGACCGACCTCCAAGGGAGTCGGGATGGGCCTTGAATGTTCAGGACAGTGATGCTTATTGGCTTCTCCTTCCGATCGACCGACCTCCAAGGAAGTCGGGATGGGCTTTGAATGTTCAGGACATTGATGCTTATTGGCTTCTCCTTCCGATCGATCGACCTCCAAGGGAGTCGGGATGGGCCTTGAATGTTCAGGACATTGATGCTTATTGGCTTTTCCTTCCTACCGACCGATTCATCCAACCAGTCACCCTTATATACCATCAGTCACAATTTCAAAACAAGGAAGACAAACTATCCACAGTTATGCACATTGAGTGCTTCAAGCAAAGTTCAACAAAAGTTTTATTTTAAAACAAAAAATAGCCCCCCCCCCCAAACACTAAAACCTGGACATCGTCCTCGATGGACAAAATTAAAACACACAGAGGGGAGGAACTAAACTAACTAGAAAGTAGTAAAATTAAAGCAATAAACCAAACTGAGGAATGCAATATCTAACTAGGAATAATATCAGAATAAGAATTAAACATCATACAGACCAAAATAAAATAGTAGAAAATAAAGAAAGAAAAAACAAAATAAAACAATAAAATAAAAAGATTAGAGTTTAGAAAAGCTTCTTCAAAAACTAGCAAGCACATCCATCGCTCAATCAACCCATAAATGAGGGATCGAAAGGTGGGAACTGTGGGCCTCCCGAAGATGGGATTTGGCCTCGCATCCACTCGTAATGCGCCCTAGTTGCCTCACGATCCTGAGCATTAGCCGCCTCCATGGAATCCATTCTAGTGTAGACCTTGTCAATCTTCATGTTCATTATAGCCAACTAGGCTAGCACCTGCTGCTGAAAGTAACCCCCAGATGACCCCTCGCCCGCCTTAACTCCAACGGGTTCATGCTTTTCATCCTCTCCTTCTAACTCCTCGTCATCATCATCATCCTCAGCTACACGAGGCCTCTTCTTTGCCTTCTTCTTAGGGAAAATCCTCTGAATACAGTCTACGGTGAGGAGCTGCATGCTGGTAACCTTCGGCTTAGTGATTTGATACAGTTGGGACCTCTTGATAATGCGGGTGAGATATGGGCCCAAATACAAGCCTCGTCTCTTCAATGGTTGTTGGTTGATTAAAGGTTTCCAACAACAACCCCCATATGGATCCGCCTACCCGTGAGCATCCCGTATAGGCACAATATGTCAGCATGAGAAACTTTGCCTATAGCTTCATATCACCCACAGATGGAGTGAGAGAGGACATAGTGCAAAAAATTATGCTCCTTCTTGTGGAATAGGGTGGACTTGCTCTTTGAGCTTCTAAATTGAGTCTTTCCCCTTGTGCTGTCTTAGAAACTTTGCACATTTGGGACATCCATCTATCTTAGCCCCAATTCATTTTCAGGTATCTGTTGCACTTCCTTAAAGCCCATCAAATCACTTATCTCATTTGCACTGAGCTGAAACTGTATGTGCCCCACCGAAAAAGAGATGCTCTTGGTGAAAGCGAGTTCAAAATTTTGTGGGACTTGGAGGGTAGTCATCACCTCCAGCAGTAAATCTACATGAGTGTCCTCCTCAAACTCCATCAAAAGATATCTCCACTCCGGGAGAGTAATCATGGCAACCACCTCGTCATGTATGCCATAGTGCTTGGCCACTTCCAAATTGACGCGGTATGGCTGATAGATCTTTCTTGTACAAAAGATCTCGTACCGCTCGAACAGATTGAGAGCAGTAAATTTCAACTTCCCCGACCCTTGGCGGGGTTTGAACTTAGTTGCAAGTATCTTTGCAACAGTCTTTGTTCTAAGAGGCATCTGAAAAACACAACTCATAGCAAAACACATGGATGGTATGAGGGGTTAGGAGTAAAGTTCAAGTGAAGCACAAGGGGATGGGATTGGGAAAGGAAACATAGCACAAAACAAGAGAACATAAGGGAGCAGGGGCCACATGGCCTACCTCACGGCTGTGAGGGTGGCCGTGAGCCCTGTGAACTGAAATAAATATTTTTTTCTGCACTTTTTCACTGATTTTGGCTCAAACATTGCAAAAATATGCTCAGTAATCATCACCCAAACCTTTCTCAATTGATTCCACAGGCCAATACCACCAAACCCACTCAAACAACCAAGAGTATAACATCAAGAACAAGTGAAGATAAGTGGGTATTCAAATTTCACCCAAAGCACAAATATGAACACCATTAAAGCACATCTCAAGCTTATAGTCATGAATATAACAAGAACAACCCTAGGCATGCTAAAACTAACAAATTACTAGCAAAAGAACCAAGATTCAAGGAGGATTATGAACATTCAAAGCATAAATTTTTGAAATTAAAGAGATAAAATAAAAAATTAGAAACCCAAACCTTGAATCTTTGATGTAGGGAAAAGATATATGCAAAAGATGCTTGGAAACTCGGAGAAGATCTACAATGGTGAGGTAATTTGGTAGGGAGAGGTTTAGGGAAAGGGGAGTAGGGAAAGTGAGAGATTAGGGTTAAAAGTTGGGGAAAAATGGGAAAGGGACGGGTTAAAATCGCGCCTTGCGCTCATGGCCTGGTACACGACCGTGAACGTGGTCGTGTACCAAGGCCCTCCATTCGCCAAAACGTTCTGTAAAATTGCCCCAAAAATTCACGGTCGGGTACACGACCGTGAGCGTGGCCGTGTACCTGAGCCCTCTGAACGTCAATTCGCATTGTAAATGCCACTAAAATTCATGACCTCCCTCACGGCCGTGAGCCTGGCCGTGAAGGTGGGACTCTGGTTTGAAATTTTTCCTGCTTCCTCGTGAAGTGCTTGTTTTCACTTGTAAATCAATCCAAATCATTCCCAAAGCACTCCAAAACTTTCCCACATCATAAACATACAATTTCCAACCAATCCCCACTCACTTTGAAGCAAAATAGACTAAACCTCACTCAAAAATCTCACAATCAAAACCACTTGAAAATAAAAAAAATTCTCTAACTCTAACTAAAACAACGAAAGTAAACGCAATAAATAAAATGCAAGAAAGTAAAGGATAACATGAGGTGTCTCCCATGAAGCGCTAAGTTTAACGTCTCTAGCTCGACTCAGCCTCATTGGCATCAGGTGTAGGCGGGAATAAAGAGATCCCAAACCACATTAGCTTCCTCTTCCTTTGAATCCGGAGTGTTGAAATACTTCAACCTCTAGCCATTAAGCACAAAAGGATCTCCAATAGTGCCAACAATGGTAACAACACCAGATGAAAAATCTTCTATCACTTTGATTGGGCCTAACCATCTAGACTTCAGCTTCCCAGGAAACAACTTGAGCCTTGAATTGTAATTGTATAATAACACTTAGTCACCTGGCTCAAAGTTCCTCCTCAGGATCCTCTTATCATTGAAATATTTGGTCCTCTCTTTGTAAATCTTTGCATTCTCATAAGCATCTATCTTGAATTCTTCAAGCTCATTCAAAGACATTAATCTCCTCTCTTGTGACAAATTCTCATCCAAATTCAACTTTGAAACTGCCCAAAAGGCCTTGTGCTCATACTCCACAGGTAAATGTCATGACTTCCCAAAGACAAGCTTAAAGGGAGACACACCAATTAGAGCCTTGAATGCAGTCCTGAGAGCCCAAAGTGCGTAATCTAATTCCAAAGACCAATCTTTTTTGTTAGGACTCACCACTTTGTAATTGGTATCCAACTTTTAAGAAAAAGTGAAATAGTTTTATATATATATATATATATATATATATATATATATATATATATATATATATATATATCATGGTTCAAAAAATTGCTAGGCGCTCTGAGAACGCGTAGTGCCTAGGACGCCTAGGCGGGGATTAATCGGCGCCTAGGCGCCAGTGTAGTTTTTTATTTTATTTTATATATTTTAAAACTTTGTTTAAGTATTTTCAAATATTTAAAGTCTAATAATTATAAATTATATAATACTTTAATAGTTAATACTAAAATATTAAATATTAACCTTAAAAATATCTAGAGTTTGTACAATAGGGTTATTTTGCTCAAAACGATGTTGTTTTGAGTGAAATAACCCATTAAAAAAGAACAATAGTTAATTAGCCAACTAGGTGGCCTAGCCGGTGCCTTGGAGACCTAGGCGGTCAGCGCCTAAGCGGCTTAGGCGATGCTTAGGCTGCCTAGGCGGAGCATAGCCGGCCAGACGTCTAGACCACCATTTAAGGTGATACGCTATGCGACCGATTGGCACCTAGCGCCTAGGCGGGGGTTAATGAGCACCTAAGCGTGATTTTTGCAACACTGATATTATATATAAAATAGAGATTTATTTTACGAGAAAATAATCCCAACAAAGTAGTATGAAACTAGCACAAAAGGATTTAATTTTTAGAAAAATTAATCCCAACCAAAGCCTAGTACGAAACCAGCATGTTCGAATTATTTATATAAAATAAATAAAACTGAGAAAGGATTTCTAAAATCTGAGATTTTAACCCAGCACAAGAAAGAAAGATCCATGTCGTGTATAACACACACTTTCCTTAAAACCGCTTCGTTACCTCCCAAGGGTGCCAGGAGCGTTGTAGCGTCAATCTCCCAAGATAAAATGGATCACGATCTTAAGTTTGAGCACTCAAACAAATGGTCTGACGAACTAGAACAATAGGCAAGCACTCCGTACAATTTATGGAAGTGTTTGGCAGAAATTTTCTTTGTAAGAAGAGAGTTGAGAGAGGAAGAAAGAAAACAAAGATTTTGCTAGTTCACAATCAAAAGCGAAACAATTCTGCCCTACACCAAGTATTTATATAAGAATGAGGAGTTAATAGCATTAAACCATGACATTAACAACTTAAATAAATTTAACTTTGTAACCTTCGTAACTCACAACTTAAAATGGAGTTTAAGATAGCTGTTACGACCGTTAATTCTTAAAATATAAATTGAAAATAATTCCTACGAATCAGAATTAACAACTTTCAGAATGGTACTCCGAAGAGTATTTCAAGCAGTACCCACGAATGGTTATTCAAGTAGTACCCACGAATAGTTGCCTGAAGGTTACGAATGGTCAACCATTCGATCAACCAAAAAGTCAACCTTCGAATGGTAACTATTGGACGACATTCGTGCCTGCGTACACGAGTCAAGCCTTTGATTGAAGTATTTGTTCATAACTACTTTAAATTTGGCATAACTTAAATTGGACGTCATTCGTGCCCGCATACACGAGTCATGTATTTGATTTATCTGTTTATAACTACTTTCTCAACCTACTAAAGCACAAAGAGTCAATACCGCTTTCATTGATACTCGAACCCACGACCTCCCATATAGGAGTGCAACTTGGTATCACTAGACTACAAGGCCGGTCTTATATATGTCCATATAAAAAAAATAAGTTTTATGTGAGACTATCTCATATAAAAAATATAATAATTTTTTAACTAAAATATAATAATTTAGTATGGACTCTCATAAATTGTTTGTTGTAAAGATTGTTTAAAAAAAAGAAAATTGACTAGAGTTTGTAAAACGTAAAAACATTCCAGAGAAACAACTCATACAAGCATAAATTCGATGTTTGATCATGTGATTTAGGATTTCTAGACCTGAAAACTAAATATTGCTGGCAAAATGAACAAAAAAAAACAATAATAATGACATATTAAATATAACAAAATATGAACAATAATAGTTAAGACAAATAAAAAAAATTAATTTTATATGATGGAATGAATGGGGCCCATCCACTAAGAACACAGTAGGAAAGAAGTAAGATATTCTTTTTCTGGAGAGTTCAGTCTCCAGTATTTTGAGTTTTTAAATATCTGCCCATGATATCTAAAAATTAATTTCATCACCTAGAAAGCAGTATTGTACATTATCATTATGGAATGAACCTCTTTTCCCTTTATAAGGTCCATAATAACATGAGTTATTTATTTATTTTTATATATATATTTGCAATCAGAATATCACATTGCAGTGTGGAAAAAAGTATCTTTCCCGTTGTTAAAGAAGCCACATTAAGATTTTGTAACATGACAGAAAATAATATAAAATATCAAATACAAAAAATTACACTTTTCGTCACTAAGTTATAAGGTAATGGTAGAATTCGTTCCTAAGTATTGATCATTCTCACTTTTCGTCCTAAGTTATCATTGTTGTTGCACTTTTCGTTCCTTTACTAATAAAACATTAGGGACAAATTTTTAACTTTAGAATGACTCAGGACGACAAATGAGCATAAAAAGAAGAAAAGTGCAACACCAATGATAACTTAGAAATGAAAAGTGAGCACGACCAACACTTAGGAACAAATTCTACAATTACCGTATAATTTAGGGACGAAAAGTACAATTTTTCCCTATCGAATAAATAAAATTGCCTTAAAATAATTGAGAATTCTGCTGCGCTGATTAGCACTGATACCTTTTTTGTTTTGAATTCAACTAATTATACTATTTGACTCTTTGGTGGTCTAGTGGCACCCGGTGTCCCGGTTTACACTCTCACATAGATGATGGGAGTGGGTTTGAGCCTTTGTAGAGGCAACTGTTGACTCTTTGTGTTTCAGTAGGTTGAGAAAGTAACAAATACTACATTGTAACAAAGTCAGTAGTACTAAAAAAATATTATACTATTTGATTAATAACATTATTAATAATACCCGGTCCAAGCAAACGTATTATAGATGATTATTGTACATGGTAAAAAATCTTTAGTGTTAATTGACAATTTAGAAATTCTCACTCTTTGTCCTAAAAACGTTATATAATTTCATCATTAAAAATGTTAACTAATTCAAAAAATAATAAACTTTTAACTGATTGAGATTGTTAAAACAAATGTATTGTTTAATTTCTTGACATATAATTTAAATTTTAGAAGTTAAATTTAGAAGTATTCAAATTACGTTAAAGTTTTGATATATATTTATTGATTATTAAATTTATGTTAAATAGGAAAAATTCTGGTAATATATCCTTGTTATAAGTGTGCCATTTGCCCTTAGTATTGCAACTGGCATGCTGTATGATTTCTTTTCAACTTTTGGGGGGTTTATAATGTTGATTGGAATCTGGAAACAGGGAAAAAGATTGCCCACAGAAAACCAAGCAAATGGGATGGGTGTAGAGAAGATAGCTTCCTTCAAGAGAAAGGAACTATATTGTTGTCACCCAATAGGTGATTTTATGTTTAACAGCATCATCTATTGATTCAAACAGGAGAAAATAGAATTAAAAAAATAAGATTATAATTATCATCGTAGTTATATATATACATCAACTTTGAGGACTACAATTCTTAGGTGATAACCTGCGAATTACTGCATGAGTGCACACAATTTACTATAAGAATTCACAAAATCTACTTCCAGGCACGCCTGGATGACGGTGGCCTGGGAGACCTTATTACAGCATGTTTGGTTCACGGAATGAATTTTTAGGTAATAGAAATGCTATTCCATAAGAAATGGAATAGGCAAGGAATAGAATATGAATTGTATTCTATTGTTTCGTTCGTGGAAGGAATAGACTTTAGGAATTATATTACCGTGTTTGGTTGGTTTAAAGAATAAAAATGAAATATATTTTAAAAGACATAAATACCCTTATAAAATATGTAATAATAATAATAATAATAAGGACATTCATGTTTATTAATAATATTATTATTATTATGTAATAATAAAATAAAACTTATAATAATATTAATAACAATAATAAGAAAAAAGGAATAATAATAATAATAATAATAATAATAATAATAATAATACAAAACAAAACTATATATAGCATAAATTTTTTAAAACACAAATTAGAATTTTTTATCCCACATCGATAACTTTTGAAGAGGAGCTCATTTGAGTTCCTCTATATAAGATAAACATTGTTTCTCTTTTGAAATTAACAACAGGATGAGGAAGCCTTAAAGAGCAAAACTCATTCATTTAAGGAGGCTTAATTGTTCTTAGTTACAAGTTTTTTTTAAAATAAAAATGTATTATTATTAATATCTACTATACTAATAAGAGCCAAAGAGAGTTAGGTCTAAAATGGGTAGAAAAAATGGCGGTCAAATGATTTAATCAAATGGATGGTTCAGATGAATTATTTAATCAAATAGATGGTTAAGATAATTCAGATTAATATTATTAATAGAGATTACCTAATTTAACCTTACTTTTATGATTATCCGTTAAGTTTTCCGTTAAATATTTTCTTCTCCGTTAATATTCCGTTAACTTTTAACTTATCCATTAATTTCTATAATAAAGATCTTAGGTTCGAACCTCATCTCAATCAAATTTGACATAATTAAGTTTCTCACTCTATTTACTCTTATTAAATTAAATAAATTAGTAGCTACAACAAAAAATGATACATATGTATTTCTTTAATTTAAAATTATGTGTCTATAATACCTTTATTTGAAAAAATTATTCATTATCAAAAAATTAAATTAAATAAGAGAAATAATTTCATTAGTTATATTGTCTTGATTTTCTCCCATGCAAAGATTCTTTACATTCAAATTTATCAATTGATATTCATTACATTGTCCATTATCTTATTTTTACAATATCTTGTAATTAAATATCAATGTTATAGTACAAAATAATGTTATATATTTATTTACCAAGTATTTTATTAATACTATGAAAAAAAAATTAAAATAATTTGAAGCTAATTATATTAACTACTTGGGGATTGGTTGACAAAGAGAGTACTCAAATAATAACCCAACAAATTGAAGCGAAATCACTCTATTTTACTCTTATTGAATTAAATAAATTAGTCTACACAAAAAAATGATACATATGTATTTCTTTAATACCATGAAAAAAATGAAAAAGAATAGTTTGAAACCAATCATATTAACTACTTGGGGGATTTGTTGGCAATGAAAGTACTCAAATAACCCATCACCCAGCAAATTGAAGCGAGAAACTACCTTTTAATATCTTTGGAATACATAATATTTTAAATTTTCAAATTTTTATTAATTAATTTAATCTTTTCTCTTAAACTAGGGATTTCTTTATCAACAATAACTTATTCAACAATAATGGTTGAACCAAATGAACCCTAAGCAAAACACCTAAAGGAAAGTCCATAGCTCCTATATCATAATCTCATTGCATGACGTTGTCATCTATGCTACCAACAATATCCGAATTGCAAATAACACACTACCAAAATATTTACTAAAAGAGAATTAAGAACACATAGAAAAATTCAAATTAAAAGTAGTATTTGTTTAGACTATCATTTTTAGACCAAATATTTAGACTATCGATTTTACAATGTTGCAAACATTTATTTTAGTAATAATTATAATGAATTTTCTATATTATCTTGGATTCATATACTTTGAGTTAAATATTTAAATAAAAAAATTCGACATTCAATTACCCATGTATAAACTTCTCCTATATAATCTTGCATTGATATACTTTCAAATATTTATTTAAATATAAACATTGGGCATTAACCCATTCACGCAATGCGCGTATAAAACTAGTTATTAGGAATAAGGGTCAAATAGGGCACTGAACTACACACGAAATTGCAATTAGGCCATTGAACTCAAAAACAATGCAATTAGGTCTCTGAACTACACAAATCCATACAAATTAACCCAAAGTGACTTGTTTGACTGGATCTTCCTGTTACCAACTTTAAAAATAATATTTCAAAATAATTTTAAATAAAATACTTAATTAAAATAAAAAAAGGACCCAATTGACTTGTTCCTGTTTGTTGTTTTTTTTATTTAAATTTTAATTAATTAATTTATTTAAATTATTTTAAAATATTATTTTTAAAGTTGGTAACCCGAAGATCAAGTCAACTAGTCACTTTGGATTAATTTGCATGAATTTGTGTAGTTCAGGGACCTAATTGCGCTATTTTTGAGTTCGATGGCCTAATTGCAATTTCGTGTATAATTCGGTTTCCTATTTGACCCTTATTCCTTATTATTAATTACATTTTTAATATATAAATAAATATATATTTAAATAAACAAATATTATATATAAGGATTATAATATAATACAAAAGGGTATTTTCGGTACTATACTTGGGAATAGCTAACACTAGGGAGTCCCCTAGGAATGGCTCTTCCCCCTGCAAAGGGAATAACTCATTCCCGGGAATGGCTCTTCCCCCTGCAAAGGGAATAGCTCATTCCCGGGAATGGCTCTTCCCACTGCAAAGGGAATAGCTCATTCCCCACGAAACAAACAATGGAATAGGTCTATTCCCGGGAATGGTATTCCATTCCCGACCTATTGCACGAACCAATCAAGCCGTTAGAGTAATTGCGTGTGCACTCATGTAATAAATTCCGTGCACTCATGCAGTTCTCACGTACTTACTTAAAGCCAAGGAAGACGCTTATAGTCTTTAGACTTATACTCACGCACAACGGCTTCAACAAGAACTATATGAATAGCTAAGTAGTGCTAGTCTAAACTAGAAGCCATTGCTTGTTTTGTTTTTTATAATCTAAAAGGTCTCGTCTTTCCGCAATATATGGCAGAGGGACTGGTAGGTTCCTTTCTTCATTCGGATAAAGATGGCACTTCGTCGTTTAATGTGGAAGTTCGGGGCCACATCACCTCCTTCTCCGGAATCCACAGTTCTCATATATATCATCTTTAATATATATATATATATATATATATATATATATATATATATATATATATAATTAATTAATTAATTAATTAATTAATTAATTAATTATTAATTTCAATTTTGGTCTTAGATTTATAGGTAGCAGTCCACTTTTAGTCCATTTTTATTAAAACATCTACATTTGGTCCTAGTATTATTGTGGCATGATCATTTTTTGTCTTCTATCAACAAAACTATTTTAATGCTATTAAATAAAAAATCATTTCAGTCTTCAATTATGAATGTTTTTCAAAAAAATAAGCATAAAAATATAACGGGATCAATGGATAGGATTGAGATTAAAATATCAATTAAATTAGAATGAAATTAATACAAAAGGACGAAATTGTATTTTGACTATGTTCCTTAATTTTGGATATAAATGTAATATAATATTTTTCATATTTGAAGGGATCCTAATCATGGTAGAAAAATATTCTATTTTCATTTTGTGATTTTAAAAAACTTTCGTGCGCAGAAGAAACAAACGAATTTAGCCGTCCAGAGTGCGTACATAGCAGAAGACCTCGTCGATAAGTTTTGTCGAAATTTTTATTTTGTTTATGTTGCGTAGATGTGTGGGTGTGTGACGTTGGGCGTATGCAAACGTCTGAGTGTGTATGTGTCTTGAAAGTGGACCTTTTGTGCTCGTGTCCTCCCGGTCTTGGTGGTTTGTGCAACTGTGATTGGGTGTACTAGGTGCATAACAAGGGGTTGTGTTTTAAGTAACTGTACTGGACCTTGGCGGGGTTCACGAAATATTTTACTGCACATACACGACTAACCACGTTTGTTTCTTGCAAACAGTATCCATTTGGCCTGGGTAGTGTTTGCAAAATTCTGAGTAGGCAATGAAGGGTTTGTGATAAGACTCCGAGATACCCTTATTTCAGGCACATTTTAGGGTGTTTTATCACGCTTATAGCATCCTTGCATGGTAAATTATGTTCGTAAATGCTTGAAAATCACTAACTGATGCACAAAAGCTACTTTTAGCTTAAAAGAAGTGAAACAGGAGCCTCAGGAGCAAATAGGAGCAAACGTTGAGCTTAAAGAGCGAACCAGGCAAGAACGGAGCCCCGGAGGACCCAACTGGATGGTCTCACGCGTGTAAGCGTGCGTGAAAACTTTCCAGTAGCCTCCCACGCACGCTCACACGCGTGTGGATGGCATGGAGGCGGTGCTGCGCGGATTTCGACTAGGGTTGTCATTTCGGAGACTATTTAAACCCCTTTGATGAATTTTCAAGGAGGTTCCCAGAAAATTAGTTTTCCCTTTCTTAGTTTTTTTTTTGGAGAGCTTTCTCCATTTTTCTTAGTTTTTTAGATTAGATCAATCTCCATTGTAGCAAGACAACAAGCTTGGATTGAAGATCTTCTTCTCTCTAGGTGATTTCTATTTCATTTCTATAATTTTAGCTATCTTGTTCTTGGATTAAATTAACTTTTGCTTGAATTTCATATTATGAGTAGCTAGTTTAGTCTAGGGATTTGGATTGTGTGATTGAATATTGCTAGTGTGATGAACTTATCTCTATATCTTGGATCTATGTGTTTGTGTTGATGGATTATCTATTCTTATCTATTGATTGTTGTTTTGATGAGATCTTGTTTGGATCTGGCCAATCTAGATGAGAGATTGAGCTCTTGACTCTTTCATGTCTTTGATTAGAGTTAGGATTTGAAGCTTGACACAATCATAGTTCCTATGGACTTCTTAAGAATAGTAGGATAGTGTGTAGCTTAAGTGTTTGATAAAATTCCTCTTAGAACTTTGGATGCTTGAAGGCACTCCTAAGTTAAAGAAGCCTTAGTACACAAAGGTGGAAAAGGACTAAGACAACACACTCTTGAATAGCCAATATCCTAGCAATCCTAATCCATGACCTTAGACACTCCACTATGCAATATCCATGAACACTATCCAATCCCTACCCCTTTTACATATTTTCAAATCCCTTTTTACTTTACTACTCTCTTGCATTCAAACCAACCAAATAAACTACTCTCACTCACAAATACACCCTTCACCACACTCGAATCCTATGCATGATCCAATCAAGTAAACTCCCGAACACTTGACACACCTCCACGTCCCTCCTTCGAGACCAACACTCGGGGAGTCACAGACTTTCCGTTTTAACACAAATATCTTTTGACGAATCAACCCCTACGCAATACTGCTTCTTCAAAAAATGGCGCCGTTGCCAGGGAGGGCAATAGGTTGTCATATGTTTTTGTTTACTTTGATTGCATGAATGCTATATTTGAGCAATGTTAATCCATTCCATTTAATTTTATTTTATGTTTATTTGTTTTTGCTACTAACCTAATTGACTACTTCTAGTCAATTGTGGAAATTTTTATTTCATTGATAATTTTACTAGGTGAATGCACACGCGAGCAAAAGGAAATCAAGGTTTACTACCCTACATTCCTGAAATTAATAGAGCAACTAGAAGGAAAAATACCCAAGGATCACTAATGGCTTCATCAAGCGCAACAAGAAATCCACAAGGAAGAGGCACAACTGTACCAAATCCACCCGTAGCTCCAATTAATCCACAAGTACCGATTAACCATGAAGAACCAATTATTGAAGAACCACAAGCTAACAGAGCAAACAACCAAGAGAACAATCGTGAAGAAGAATATTATGGAAATCCTCAAGAACCACAAAGATCAATTGCAGATTACATGACTCTGGATTTTAACATGCACAACTCGATCTATGTACCCCCAATGGAGAACGTCAACTTTCACGTGCATCCAACTATTCTCACACTGGTTCAGAACAATCAATATTCGGGATTACCATCTGAAGATCCCAACGCACACATCACAAGATTCATACGAGCATGTGGGATGTACAGACAAGAAGGCGTTAGCGAGGAGATAGTTCGACTAAAATTATTCCCATTTTCAGTTATAGGAGAGGCAGCATGATGGTTGGAAAGCCAAGATGACATCATTTCAGAACGTGGCAACAGTTGCATCGTGAATTCATGAACGAGTTCTTTTCCATTACAAAAACTATGAGGATTAGAAGGCTGATACATGAATTCAAACAAGGAAGACTTGAAAGTTTGGGAGAGGCTTGGCAAAGATTCAAAGTTCTTAAAAGGCAATACCCACAAGATCTGATGCACCCATGGGGCATGATTAGCTCATTCTATGGAGGGTTGACAGATGAAGGAAAAATGTTGCTTGACTCATCCTCCAGGGGTGCCTTTGTCTCGCTAGCCTTACAAGAAGCTGAAGAACTAATCGAGAGAATATCTAAGAACACATCCTGTTGGTATGACCGGAGAGGAGATCATGGAGGAATATATGAAGTTGATAATCGGGTGGCAAATGAGGCCAAAATAAAAGCAATGAATCATGAAATCAAAAAGCTACAGGCTATGGTAGAAAGTATGGAAGGAAAGCCCAAGCCTTGCATGGCTTTGACACTTTATTGTAATATCTGTGGAGGAACTCATGACACCAATATTTGCACTTCTCCGTCTGCATCTGAGCAAGTTGAGGCGGTGGATTACCAAAGGAACTCCAACTTCAATGCTTATGGACAAAACCAAAGATCACACAACAATTGGAAACAGGGAGAGGGTTGGAACAATAGCAACAATGATGGATATCAAGCACGAGGATAATACAACTATGGAAGCAAACCTGCATATGGACAGAATGACAAGAACAGGCTGACGTACAATCAAAACCAAGGAAATGGAAATCAAATGACCCAGTTCAGGCCACAATGCAACTCTCAACTTGATTTTACGCAACAAAGGAGGGATGACATCCGTGAAGTAGATGAAAGACTTACAAGGACGATCATGGAACTCAAGAATGATCGGGCAAATCTGAAACAAGAGATTACCCAAGAGATTAGACAAGAAATTTCTAGTCTTCGACAAGAGTCTAAGGCTACACTTAAGACAATTGAGAATCAGATTTCTCAAATGTTTAAGATGATGTCGGAAAGACACTACGGACAACTCCCGAGTAACACTGAGAACAATCCGAAAGAGAGAGTCAACGCCATTGATGCCAAGGAAGAAGAACATGTGAAGTGTGATCCAATGGATGCCATTTGTGGAAAATGTCAATGTAAGGTAGATAACCAAAGAAACGAGACTACCTCTTGTAGTCCCAATCTCGAACTAAATCATGCGAGCGGTTCATGCACCATATCAATGAAGGAAAACAAGGAGAAAACTACTTCGGAAAAATGCCCAAAAGAAAAGGAGCTACCACGAGACAACATCAAAAGTTCAAAAGAGAAAGAAACAGCTCGAGAAGGTACAATTAATGCTTTTATCCGAAAATATTTTAATAACAAAGAATGCCGTGAATTGTTTGAGAATGACAGTTGTGATAATTTTACTTGTTTAAGCCAAGAATCTTTGGCTTGTTTGACTGAGGGTTACCCCAGAAAGAATGGTGACCCTGGAGCTTTGTTGATTCCTTGTTCTATATAGAACATGGAGCCTCGAAACGCTCTTGCTGATCTTGGTGCATCTATCAATGTCATGTCTTCAAATCTTTTTGAAAAATTAAACTTACCATGTTTGAAACCAACGAGGCTGACTCTACGTTTAGCTGACGGAACCACACGGTATCCTGAAGGCTTAGCGGAAGATGTTCTAGTAAGAATAGGAAAATTTTTTGTGACTGTTGATTTTATTGTTTGTAAGATAGGTGATGATGATCCCCATGAATCCTTAATTCTTGGAAGACCATTTCTGCCTACTTGTCGTGCACGAATAGATGTGAGTTCAGGTGAAATTACCCTGAGATTCGAGGGACAAGCCATAAATGATGAAAAGAAAAGAGTGAAAGAAGAAACTGATGACGATGAAAGGGCAAAGGTCAAACCAAAGATGAAACCAAAACCGAAGTGGAAAAATGATAAGCTTACATGGAAAAACACGTGGGTACCAAAATGCTTCTTACCCACTACCAAAGAATATAGCTGAATTCTAAACAAAGTATGATACGTCTAGCCAATGACGTAAACCATGGCGCTACTTGGGAGGCAACCCAAGATTTTAATAATATGCTTTACATCATTTTTATGCTTTCGTTTTTAATGTTTTTGTTCTAATAAATTGCTACAATCAAATGGAACCATGTTTTGAGGACTAACTTGTAGGAGTCGGGACTAAAAATTGCTTTGGAAAAGCTCATTTTGGACTTAGGTATGAAGGGAAAGACCAAAACCGGAAGAAAACAATGCATAGGACTGCCACGTGTGCTCACACGTGTGTAGCCGTGCGTGGGAACGAAGCAGTAGCTTCCCACGCACGCTCACACGCGTGTAGCCATGCGTGGGAGCAAGGCAGTAAGCTCCCACGCACGGTCACACGAGTGTGACCGGCGTGAAAGCCCTCCTACGGATTTAAAACCCTCATTCGGATCTCCCATGCCATTTTGCTCCCAAAACCATATTTTGTCTTCTCTTCTGCACGCAAGGTGAATCCAATACTCAAGGTTTGAATATCCATTCTATTTTTACTTCAAAGAAGATCAAAAACATCACCATCAAGGTAATTTCTCATCTTTTTAACTATTTATCCTTGAATATTCATGAGTATAGAAGAGCTTGAATGAGAAATTTGTTCTACATTCCCTTGCATGATTTTGAATGTTTTGAATGTTTAAATTGGTTTATAATGCTTCATAGAACTATTCTTTGATATTTTCTTTCACTATTGATGGTTACATTGATAGATTGTTATATATTTTTGAGCTTCAAGTGTGAACACCATTGATGAACAAATGGGTTTGTTAGATTTCTTATTGAAACTATGAAATTGATGCTTGAATTGATGTGTGAACTTGTTGTAGAACTATTATATGCCATCAATTTGACTTTTCACATGCTACATTGCCCAAATTGAATTTTCAATTTCAAACCCTAATTTTTGAATTTGGGAAAGAAGATGAAGTTGACTTTTTGAAATTATTGACTATTAGAGTTGACTTCTTATTTGACTATCAAATTGAAATATCTTATGATGAATTTTTGCATGTGTGTGATAATGGAATGATGTTGTTGATATTCTTATGCTAGAATTGTCCAAAATATAGGGGAAACTATGACGAAATTTTCGAAAATTCTTAGCCCTATATGTTTGAAATCTATTATCTTGACAAGGAATTTTACACAAATACAATGGTGACTTATTTGAGAATTAATTATTCAAAACCAATTACCATGAATGTTAATTTCTATAATTTGTAGGATGAGACGCTCAAAGGAAATCGCAAAGAAATCAAAGCACGATCATGGTGAATCGAGTCGGTCGAGGACACGGCAACAAGCTACAGTTCAACGAGCTCCCCAGGAGCCGGGGTCAAGGTCATTAAGACACTTGACACCCGTCCAACTTACATCGGTGGATAGATACAAGGGGAAACAGCTTTTAGTTGGCCGCCACTTCGACGATAACATTTGAAGAGAATTCGGTTGTTTGGATGAAGTAAACGGGCTTCTCAGGCACCCACAGCTCCGCTATCTATTTGAGTGGAGAGGACCTACCTATGCGCCTATTACTTATGAATTCTTGGCGACCTTGGAAATTCGAAAGGAGGTCAATGATGCAAGAGAATCCATTTCGTTCACTCTATTCGGCAACCACTACAGTATGTCGGTCAACACTTTGGGTGTCACGCTCGGA
This sequence comes from Ipomoea triloba, assembly GCF_003576645.1. Taxonomy (NCBI): domain Eukaryota; kingdom Viridiplantae; phylum Streptophyta; class Magnoliopsida; order Solanales; family Convolvulaceae; genus Ipomoea; species Ipomoea triloba. The sequence continues at coordinate 8,236,007 of NC_044920.1, read as the reverse complement.
TTTCATGATGTCGTGAGCGTAACTATGCCTTACTTCAGAGATTTTAAGGAGGATTTTGATTCAGAGGCGGTAGCTGTTCAATATTGGAGAAGCATCACCAACAATGCCCTATACAACTCTTCAAACTTAAAGGCAAACTAGCTCATCACCCACAATGCTTTAAAGGCTATCAGATTAGCCTTTGCTATAAATCTCTTCGGCAGAACCACAAATCGCAACAAGGTATACAAACAGGATTTGTTTTACATGTGGTGCATGAAGAATGAGGTTGACATCAACATGGGCATTCAAGCTAGGAAATAGCTCCAAACCCAGCAAAAGCCTAAGGTTTAAACGGTGTTTATCGGTCCTTTCGTTACTAGACTGTGCTTCGGGTTGGGCCTATTGGACCGGTTGATGGAAGAGAAAGCTAAAGGTTTCACAATTCCTCTCTCCGTGGGTGAGTTCTTTGCCGCAGAATTAAAGCTTGGAGGTGATGATGCACCGGATCTGGCAGCTTCTGATGATGAGGAAGAAGAAGAAAACGAGGAGGATGTTGCTGCACAGGAGCATAGCCCTACTCCCATGGATTGGGACACGACGCAGAACTTTCATAGGCAGCTCCATGATGAACGGATGAACTACTGGCGTGAGCAGTATACATGGCAAGAAGGCCATTATACATCCATCTCTGCAAGACAAGATGCCCACACCGAAGACCTCAACCGCATGAGAAGGGCGGTGGAGGAAAACAATAGGAGAATTGCTGCGCTCGAAGCTAGATTCGATAGGCAATTCCAACCCTTCGGTGATAACTGATGCCTTCCTTCGACTGTCCTCGATCCTGACCTATTGACACTTGATACTGAGTTCCTTGACACTGGTTACTATGGTTGTTGGTCCCATCTGAACATTAGGATCCCTACGCGCGGGCTTCCGACTTTTATTTCTTTATTTCTTTACTCTGCTTTACTTTACTTTATTGCTTTATGTTATTTACTTTATAACTGCTTTACTTATCGCATTTCTATTCGAATAATTCTGCTTAATTATATGCTTTATTATCTAAGTTTCTGTTTTTTTCATTGCTTTTATATTTCTATCAGCTTATAATAATTAAATAGTACTCCGAAAACCCTTTTTGTATGTTATGTCTCCATTTCTTATAGAGTATTTTTAACGGGAGCAGGCCTATGCTCGAAGCTAAAGTGTGGAAAGAGGGATGCATACTTGGTTTATCCTCTTATCCCTTTTCTAATTTTAAGCCCCGTTTTGATCTTTAAAGTGTGGACATATTTTCTTTATAGCTTTGTGTATGCGTATATTAGAGTTTACCATGTTTATTAAGATCGTTTGATGCATACCCTATATCCCAGAGCAATTTCCAAAGTGTGGAAAGGGATTTTTATTTGCCTATCCTTAGAATCCCTATTCGTTCCTTTACCCTGAACCGTATGGCAACATCGAGGGCGATGTTTGTTTTAAAGTGTGGAAAGGACGCACTTCGTGCTTTATATGCTTACATGCTTAGTATAAGAAGTTGTAGCTCTTGGGAATGATAAGCGGGTGCATTTGCAGTTTTGAAAAGAGAGTTATTATTTGTGTTATCTAGAGAAAATTTTGACTGGATGCCCAAAAATTTTTACTCTCGAAATATCTTTGAGGAAGTTACTTTTCGCACCTATGAGAGTGTTTAGAGCTAAATAAGTTTATATTCTTGCCTGCTTGCATGATGTTCACCTCTTATTTACGTAGGACCTTAGTCAAGGATCTCTTGAAGTGGGAGTGTGCACTTTTTAATTTGAGAAAGATAAAACTAGCGAGGCCCGGAATTGAACTAACCTTGGTAAGGCATGGGGCAAAAGGTGAGCCTGTTGGTAAGCTTAATGATAAAACAAAACCCTTGATCATTAATAAAAAAAAGGCATGAGGGGTTGACATGAAGAGAAGTCGAAAAGGCAAAAGGTCAATCACCAAGAAGTTTAAAATTGAGGGAAGCCAATTCGTTGGGTTGTGTTCAAACCATAGTCTTTGGTAAGCAAAAAGCTTTATCTGGAGTCGGTTGTTCACATAAAAAGATCCCAAGAATTGAGAAAATAGAGCTGAGGTGAGCCGCTTCGCTAGGATTCGAGTACCCATTGCACTGACCTTCGTAAAAGCATGGAGCTCCATGTGAATTCGGGTGGCTCGATGACGTTATCCTGGGAAGTGAGAAGAAAGAGGGATCGCGCTAAGCCAAAAGCGGTGAGTGGTCCATGCCCCTACCCTCATTTACATTTACGTTGGGCTTTGGCGTATAAGGATGGAAAGTTGATTAGCTAGTGCACATCATTCCCACTAGTGGGATCGGCTAGAGGCCCTATTTAAATAAAAGGTAAACCAAAACTTCGGAAATGCATGCTTGCGTATGGTGCGAGGAGTGTGATCCCTTGTTTTACTTGTTCATCTACGAAAGGTTTTTATTTCCCGAAAATATTTCTTGAGTTGCTGACATCTGACCAAAATCCTTTGTAGATAACACAAATGATTTCTCCCGTTTTAACAGTCTTAGACACCCATCATTTTGACTTTCCAAAAGTTTTGTTTTGCATGAGAAAATATCTCGGAGACTTATATGCTTAGATAGAAAAACGTCTTGCTTGAGGACAAGCAAGAAACAAAGTGTGGAAAATTTGATAAGACTCCGAGATACCCTTATTTCAAGCACATTTTAGGGTGTTTTATCACACTTATAGCATCCTTGCATGGTAAATTATGTTCGTAAATGCTTGAAAATCACTAACTGATGCACAAAAGCTACTTTTAGCTTAAAAGAAGTGAAACAGGAGCCCCGGGAGCAAATAGGAGCAAAAGTTGAGCTTAAAGAGCGAACCAGGCAAGAATGGAGCCCCGGAGGACCCAACTAGATGGTCACACGTGTGTAAGCGTGCGTGAAAACTTTCCAGTAGCCTCCCACGCACACTCACACGCGTGTGGATGGCGTGGAGGCGGTGCTGCGCGGATTTCGACTAGGGTTGTCATTTCGGAGACTATTTAAACCCCTTTGATGAATTTTCAAGGAGGTTCCCAGAAAATTAGTTTTCCCTTTCTTAGTTTTTCTTTTGGAGAGCTTTCTCCATTTTTCTTAGTTTTTTAGATTAGATAAATCTCCATTGTAGCAAGACAACAAGCTTGGATTGAAGATCTTCTTCTCTCTAGGTGATTTCTATTTCATTTCTATAATTTTAGCTATCTTGTTCTTGGATTAAATTAGCTTTTGCTTGATGATAAACACTAAGAATATCACTTATAAGGGGTCTTAATTAGATTTAAAATGCATCGTTTTGACATCCGATTATAACAATTGCATGCATTTTAGCTCAAATGCGATCAAAATCTTCTAACAACATTTCTAGAAAGAATTTTGAGATATTTCACAGGTTGGAGATGGATTTGAGGCTAAAATAGAGCAAAAGACAAACAAGCCGAAATGCAGTAGCGTCCCACGCAGCCTCACACGCGTGTGGCTAGGCGTGGAATAATTCCAGTAAGCTCCCACGCCCGCCACCACGCGTGGAAGCAAGCGTGGTCGGGCCAAGGGCCATTTTGGGAAATTTGTTCCCTTTTTGTCACCCATATAAATCCCTCTTGCCCAAAACCTAAAGGCAACGAGAATAGATCAGAAAATTCATAGAATAGGGTAGAATAGATCTAGAGGGTTTTCTCCCCTCTTGGGGGAAAATTCATTCTTCTCATAGTTTAGAATTGATCAAGGGCAAGAATGAAGATTGAGATTTCAAGATCAAGGTTGTAAAGATCCCCTTTCTAAGGGTGGTAACCATTCTCTCCATTTTCTAATTTAATACTTGTTTCTTTGATATTTCCTTTCTTGTTCTTGTTTCTTAGTATGCTAGAGTAGATTAGATAGGGGATTGGTGGCCTCATGGTAGATCTATGTGGATGTTTAATATTATTGCTTTGAAATTGTGAAATGCTTGTTTGTTGGATGTTGAACTTGTGTGGATGATGTTCTTCAAGCTTTGTGCCTTTTGTGGCCACATTAGGTAGCAAACCCAAAGGAAGTGAGTGTGTGCGCGATAGCGGCCACTCACAAGTCTAACTCACCCACATCTCCGCTCTTAGTCCGAAAGGATGAGATCCGAGAGGAGTGGTAGACAAAGTGTTCGATGAAATGCCCCAACCGAATGAGGATGTGGGAGTCCAAAGTGTGACGCCACTTGGTAGTGTGCCACGAACTCCCTAGTCTATTCCACGACTTGCACTCGCAAAACCATCCAAAGATAGACCACATGGAAAAGCCTAAAGCCCCAATCTCCACTTTACTTTTATTTATTTTACACAACCACTATCAACCTTCCTCTCTCTTACAAATGAATCCTACCCCTAGCCATTCCCGTAACTCTTTTCCTTCAACCTCTTAGATGCCAACACACCCATTAGGTTCCCATTCGCCATCCTTGAGAGACACGACACTCGGGGAGTCTTGACTCTTCGTTTTACCACTTCCACCCTTCACATTCGCACCTACACTCACCCCATACATACATCCTTCACTTGAATTTCATATTATGAGTAGCTAGTTTAGTCTAGGGATTTGGATTGTGTGATTGAATATTGCTAGTGTGATGAACTTATCTCTATATCTTGGATCTATGTGTTTGTGTTGATGGATTATCTATTCTTATCTATTGATTGTTGTTTTGATGAGATCTTGTTTGGATCTGGCCAATCTAGATGAGAGATTGAGCTCTTGACTCTTTCATGTCTTTGATTAGAGTTAGGATTTGAAGCTTGACACAATCATAGTTCCTATGGACTTCTTAAGAATAGTAGGATAGTGTGTAGCTTAAGTGTTTGATAAAATTCCTCTTAGAACTTTGGATGCTTGAAGGCACTCCTAAGTTAAAGAAGCCTTAGTACACAAAGGTGGAAAAGGACTAAGACAACACACTCTTGAATAGCCAATATCCTAGCAATCCTAATCCATGACCTTAGACACTCCACTATGCAATATCCATGAACACTATCCAATCCCTACCCCTTTTATATATTTACAAATCCCTTTTTACTTTACTACTCTCTTGCATTCAAACCAACCAAATGAACTACTCTCACTCACAAATACACCCTTCACCACACTCGAATCCTATGCATGATCGAATCAAGTAAACTCCCGAACACTTGACACACCTCCACGTCCCTCCTTCGAGACCGACACTCGGGGAGTCACAGACTTTCCGTTTTAACACAAATATCTTTTGACAAATCAACACCAACGCAATACTGCTTCTTCAGTTTGGCATGTTTTGTTTAGCGCGGAACTTTTAATTTTTATGTGATACGTAGGTATGCAAAATTCCGAGTGTTATGTGCGTGTGTGACGTTGGGCCTATGCAAAAGTCTGAGTGTATATGTGTCTTGAATGTGAACCTAAAGCTTATGGTGCGTGGTTTTCTTCTTAAGGTGCGTTGATTTCCTTCTTAAGGTGCGTGATATGTATACTTAAGGAGCGTGATATGTATGCTAAAGGTGCGTGATATATATGTTTAAGGTGCGTGAGTTGTTGAAACTTAAGGTGCGCCATTTTAAAACCTTAGGTGCGTGTTTTGTGTTCTTATAGTGCGTGGCTTGTGTACTTAAGGTGCGTGATTTGTGAACTTAAGGTTCGCAGTGTGCGTTTTCAACTGAAGGTGCACCATTTAGAAATTTTAGGTGCGTGGTTTGTGTTCTTAGGTTAAGGTGTATGGTTTGTGTACTTAAGGTGTCGTTTTAATGGTTAAGGTGAGTGCCACACAACCGTACGGGACGATATACTTGCACCTGAACCCTTCCATATATATATATATATATATATATATATATATATATATATATATATATATATATATATATATATATANTATATATATATATATATATATATATATATATATATATATATGGTCATAATCAGGTGTAGTCGCCCCTTAACGTGCGGTCAGTGCGACCGCACCACTATGTATATACAAATATACACCACTCAATATTAGAAAATGCACCACACAAATATGCATCATTAGGTACGCATCACAAAAAAACACACCACTAGGTATGCAAATATATGCCACACAGTGTTAGCAAATGCACCATTAGGGGCAGGAGAGTTGTGGTGCATTATTTTGGGTGTGTGGTGTGTTTTTTGGTGTTTTTGTATATTTTTATTGTGGTGCGTTTTCTAACATTGAGTGGTGCATTTTCTAACATTGAGTGGTGCGAACCGCGTCGACCGTACGGGAAGGCGCGGCTACATTTGAACAGATTTCTATATATATATATATATATATATATATATATATATATATATATATATATATATATATATATATATATATCCAA
>NC_044920.1:8221968-8228498 GCF_003576645.1 Ipomoea triloba | reverse complement strand
TATATATATATATATATATATATATATATATATATATATATATATATATATATATGTATATATATATATCCAAGTAATAATTTAATGGTGTAGATTGATTTAAGATTATAATTTGAAGTGTGTGCGAACAGTGATAAAATGTGTGCGAACGGAGTGTGTGTCAATCAATCTAAACCATTAAAAAATATTACATGGATGCACAAAATCTGATCTCACGAACTTACCTAAACGAGTGATCTCATTGGAACCCTACCCTATATATACATATATACATATATACATATATATACATATATACATATATATATATATATATATATTATACATTGATTGGACCACCTCATTCAAAATATAGAGATGGAGTTAGATGACGAAAATCTTTTGCAGTTTGCACTGAGTATAAAACAAGTTCAAGAAATTAAAATGCCAAAAAAAAGGTGTAAATAAATTCAATAACTCAATAAGTGATCATATAAGTCATAAATTTATAGAGATTGGTATACAAAGTTTGCAATTTCAATTCCTTTTGAATATTATTCATTTGTACGTAGCAGGCCGGGTGATATGAACATTTGTTTGTTTCTTTGCTTGTCATGGTAATCACAAAACAATAAACTAAGCTGCATCCTTCCATCAAAAATTGCATGTACCATTTCCTCCTATGATAAGCAGTCTCTGTCTATCTATCTATCTCTATCTATATATCTATGTACACACATAAATACATGTACTGCTGGCTAACTCCAGATAAGATGACAAGAGATTGACACTTGTAATTACAAGGTCACAAGTTCAAATTTATGCTCCCTTGGTTTGAGCTGGTCAACTATGAGTAACTTAATCTAATTTACTTTATTGTGATATTTTGCCAACTAAAGTCCCAAGAAGGGTTTACTTACATGGGTCATCCATTATATATATATATATATATATATATATATATATATATATAATCCTAATCATATGGGAAATCAAGTAAAAAGCGAACGGGATCCTTATAAATATTACAAAGTTTTAAAGTGAGCGGAGTCTTTTTCATGGTGGTATGTAGTTGTAAGTGATCAATGAATAATTTCTGTTTTCCATATATAAATGAATTTATTTATTTTTCACAATTTTCATCCCCGGCCCGTTGTTGGTCATTAGATGGGGTATTTTGATTTCTTTTTAATACCTCGCCTCCTTGTTGGGAGAAAGTGGGAGAAAGTGTAGTTTCAGTCCCTAAATTATGACTAAACAGTAAGGAAGAACACACACACACACATATATATATATCGAGGGTCATAATCAGGTGTGGCCGCGCCTTAACGTGCGGTCAGTACGGCCGCACTATTATGTATACAAATATACATCACCCAATATTAGAAAATGCACCACAGAAATATACATCATTAAGTACCCATCTCCAAAAAACACACCACTAGGTATGCAAATATATACCACACATTGTTAGGAAATACACCATTAGCGACAGGTGAGTTATGGTGCATTATTTTGAGTGTGCGTGTGTTTTTTGGTGTTTTGTGTATTTTCATTGTGGTGCATTTTCTAATATTGAGTGATGTATATTTGTATACATAGTGGTGTATTTCGCACCGACCACTCAAGAAGGCGCGACCGCATTTTAACAGATTTATATATATATATATATATATATATATATATATGTGTGTATATTATCTTTAATTGTTAATCCCAAATAGTCTCTAGGTTAGTAATTGTATTATGGTTTTACTTCTTACACATTAAACAATTATGAATTAACATCAATAGTAGTCTTGAAAAAATTAGCTTAAAGTGGTTATTTTGTGTTATAATTTTGAATGTGTTCACTTTTCAATTTGAGTTAAGTGAAATTGGATTCAAGTTCTTCTAAATAAGAGGTTTAAGCAGTTTCTAATTCACCATTGAAAATAGATGTAGATTTGCACTAGTATACATACGTCTAACTTTTTAAGGAGTTTGACTAACAAATTTATTTTTTTACACCTTAGCGCCTAAGCGGCGATTAATCAGCGTCTAGCGCCTAGATAGCGATTAATCGGCGCCTAGGCGCTTATGTATTTTTTATTTTTTATTTTTGTTATAAAAAATTTTATTTAAAATTTTTAAATATTTTTAAGACTAATAATTATAAACTATTTAATACTTTAATAGTTAATACTAAAATAGTGAATTAACCTAAAAAACATTTAGAGTTTGAACAACTTAGGGTTATTCCGTTTTAAACAATTTCGTTTTGAGTGAAATAATCCATTTAAGAAAAAAGAACAATAACTAATCGGCCGACTAGGTGGCCTAGTCGGTGGCTAAGAGGCCAAGTCGGCTCCTATAGGAAGCCTAGGCGGTGCTTAGGTGGCCTAGTTGGCCACCTAGACCACCGATTATGGTGATACGCTACGAGCCCCCTAGGCAGGATTTTTGCAACACTAATCCTAAGAAATACGCCCTAACATTCGTCAAATTTTTGCTATGTTTTTTCCCATTATCTTACCATCGTTGATTTTGGAATTGCCTATAAAATGCTTACACTAAATAATTGAAAATAAACTCATTATTGAATCATAAATTAAAAATGAAACTGCACTTTTTTCCAATTATAAAGGTCCAAAATATATATATATGATCATTAACGTCTTAAATAAAATTACAATGACCAATGTTTAAGTAAAAGGGCCAAATACTTTTTTTTTTTAATGCAAAAGGATAAAATTGAACTTAAAACTTCTAATTAAAATCTCCAAAAAGAAAAGAGTAATAATATATTTAATGTAACCTTAATACTTAATAGGAAGTTTTTGTAGAGACCTTTTAATAAAAATCAGGTTTTCAAAAGAAGAAAAGCACTCCCGCATGGATGATGGGAGTGGGTTCGAGCCTCAGTGGAGGCAACTGTTGACTCTTTGTGCTTTAATAGGTTAAGAAAGTAGCTATGAACAGATACTACATTAACAGAGTCAGTAGTACTCAAAAAAAAAGAAAAGAAGAAGAAGAAGAAACAATCCATAAGGCTTGATCTCATGATTTTGCATTTGGAAGAGTCACTACCACTTGACCACAAGTTCATTGACTTATCATGCATATTATTTATATTTTATTATGTTTTTGTTTTCTCTGTTGATGCATTCGACCCACCAAAAAGTTCACAGAGAAAACTTAAATCGACGGAATTGCTTTTATTCCTACTAGTATTTTGGCACGTGCGTTGCACGGAATGAATTTGCTATAATATTTTAAAAATATTTGTATCGATATACAATTATATAAATTATAACATCAAATATTATATAGCACAATTGATGAAATTTGTTGGACCGATTATGTTTTCTGATGTTTTCCTTACTTGAATTAGAGCAAATAATTATCCAATTACCCGTGCGATACACAAATAAATTTTTTATTATATATTTAGATAATAAAAATAAAGATACAATTATAAAAAATTTAAAATTGAACATGTACTTTTATTTGATTATAAAATTAGTGCAAAAGTATTACTCAATTAATTGAATAATATATGACTTGTTTGTCTACAATTATCTTAAAAAGATCAATATGTAATATGACTTATGTAATTACTAGTTTTATACGCGCATTGCGCGAATGGATTAATGCCCAATGTTTATATTTAAATAAATATTTGAAAGTATATCAATGCTAGATTATATAGGAGATGTTTATACATGGGTAATTGAATGTCGAATTTTTTTATTTAAATATCTAACTCAAAGTATATGATCCAAGATAATATAGAAAATTCATCATAATTATTACTAAATTAAATATTTGCAACCTTGTAAAATCGATAGTCTAAATATTTGGTCTAAAAATGATAGTCTAAATAAATACTACTTTTCATTTGAATTTTTCTAAGTGTTCTTAATTCTCTTTTGAGTAACATTGTCATTAAATCTGTTTGACAGAGCTTATTTAGGAGCTTATAGCTTATTTTAAGCTACTAATAAGCTATAAACTCTGTTTGGTAATGTTTCTAAAATAAGCTAGTAGTTTAAAATAAGAGCTTATTTTTTAATGCTACCCTAGGTAGTGTTTCAAAATAAGCTAGTAGCTTCCTAACTTTTTTTCCATCTTTAACCTTATTATTTTAAAGAAATGACATCATTTACACTTCCCAATTAAAACCTTTTTGGCTAAACTTTTTTGACTTTTTTCTTCAATATGTTTTGTTGTAATTTCAATTTGACATTTTTGTTTGAACATTGATTTTTGTATGAATTAATCTTATGAATTATAAACATTTTGTTTTACTTTATATGTTTTCAAATATATGCTCTTACCTTATATTTTATTAGAATATATTGATTTCACTATTTTATTTTTAAATATATAAACAAACCTATTTAAATTTAAACTATTTAAATTATATGAAGATGTCCTTTTTAGTCTTTTTACATTTATCAGCTTATCAAAAAGCTAATTTTACCAAACACTTTTAAACATAACAGCTAGCTTAACAGCTCTTCAGATTTCAGCTTCGAGCTTATAGCTTTTCAGTTTTCAGCTACTTTTCAGCTTTCAGCTACCTTTTCAGCTAGGTTTGCCAAAATAGCCATTGTCTTCATCTTTACTATTTGTTCTCTTCCTTTTTGTTGGTAGTGTGTTATTTGCAATTCGGTTATTGTTGGCAGCATAGATGACAACGTCATGCAATGAGATTATGATATAGGAGCTATGGACTTTCCTTTAACTGTTCTGCTTGGGGTTCATTTGGTTCAACCATTATTGTTGAATGAGTTATTATGGATAAAGAAATCCCTAGTTTAAGAAAAAATATTAAATAAACTAATAAAAATTTGAAAATTTAAAATATTATATATTCCAAAAATATTAAAAGGTAGTTTCTCGCTTCAATTTGCTGGGTAATGGGTTATTTGAGTACTTTCATTGTCAACAAATCCCCCAAGTAGTTAATATGATTGGTTTCGAATTATTCTTTTTTATATTTTTTCATGGTATTAAAGAAATACATATGTATCATTTTTGGGTGTAACTACCAATTTATTTAAATCAATAAGAGTAAAATAGAGCGTTTCCGCTTCAATTTGTTGGGTTATTTGAGTACTCTCTTTGTCAACCAATCTCCAAGTAGTTAATATAATTAGTTTCAAATTATTTTAAATTTTTTTTTCATAGTATTAATAAAATACTTGGTAAATAAATATATAACATTATTTTGTACTATAACTTTGATATTTAATTACAAGATATTGTAAAAATAAGATAATAGACAATGTAATGAATATCAATTGATAAATTTGAATGTAAAGAATCTTTGCATGAGAGAAAATAAAGACAATATAACTAATGAAATTATTTCTCTTATTTAATCCAATCCCAAGTAGTTAATATAATTAGCTTCAAATTATTTTAAATTTTTTTCGTAGTATTAATAAAATACTTGGTAAATAAATATATAACATTATTTTGTACTATAACTTTGATATTTAATTACAAGATATTGTAAAAATAAGATAATAGACAATGTAATGAATATCAATTGATAAATTTGAATATAAGAATCTTTGCATGAGAGAAAATAAAGACAATATACCTAATGAAATTATTTCTCTTATTTAATCCAATCCCCAAGTAGTTAATATAATTAGTTTCAAATTATTTTAAATTTTTTTTTCATAGTATTAATAAAATACTTGGTAAATAAATATATAACATTATTTTGTACTATAACTTTGATATTTAATTACAAGATATTGTAAAAATAAGATAATGGACAATGTAATGAATATCAATTGATAAATTTGAATATAAGAATCTTTGCATGAGAGAAAATAAAGACAATATAACTAATGAAATTATTTCTCTTATTTAATCCAATCCCCAAGTAGTTAATATAATTAGCTTCAAATTATTTTAAAATTTTTTTCATAGTATTAATAAAATACTTGGTAAATAAATATATAACATTATTTTGTACTATAACTTTGATATTTAATTACAAGATATTGTAAAAATAAGATAATGGACAATGTAATGAATATCAATTGATAAATTTGAATGTAAAGAATCTTTGCATTAGAGAAAATAAAGATAATATAAATAATGAAATTATTGCTCTTATTTAATTTTATTTTTTGATAATGAATAATTTTTTCAAATAAAGGTATTGTAGACACATAATTCTAAATTAAAGAAATACGTATGTATTATTTTTTGTTGAAGCTACTAATTTATTTAATTTAATAAGAGTAAATAGAGTGAGAAACTTAATTATGTCAAATTTGATTGAGCTGAGGTTCGAACCTAAGACCTTTCTTATAGAAATTAATGGGTAAGTTAAAAGTTAACAGAATATTAACGGAGAAGAGAATATTTAACGGAAAACTTAACGGATAATCATAAAAGTAAGGTTAAATTAGGTAATTTCTATTAATAATATTAATCTGAATTATATTCATCTGAACCATCCATTTGATTAAATAATTTGACCGCCATTTTTTCTACCCATTTTAGGCCTAACTCTCTTTGGCTCTTATTAGTATAGTAGATAT
>NC_044920.1:8213219-8221943 GCF_003576645.1 Ipomoea triloba | reverse complement strand
ATACTACTTTTCATTTAATTTTCTAAGTGTCTATTTCTTTTGAGTAACATTGTCATTAAATCTGTTTACAGAGCTTATTTAGGAGCTTATAGCTTATTTTAAGCTACTAATAAGCTATAAACTCTGTTTGGTAATGTTTCTAAAATAAGCTAGTAGCTTAAAATAAGAGCTTATTTTTGAACGAAGGTAGTTTCAAAATAAGCTAGTAGCTTCCTAACTTTTTTCCATCTTTAACCTTATTATTTTAAAGAAATGACATCATTTACCTTCCCAATTAAACCTTTTTGCTAAACTTTTTGACTTTTTTCTTCAATATGTTTTGTTGTAATTTCAATTTGACATTTTTGTTTGAACATTGATTTTTGTATGAACTAATCTTATGAATTATAAACATTTTGTTTTACTTTATATGTTTTCAAATATATGCTCTTACTTTATATTTTATTAAATATATTGATTTCACTATTTTTATTTTAAATATATAAACAACCTATTAAATTTAAACTATTTAAATTGTATGAAGATGTCCTTTTTAGTCTTTTTACATTTATCAGCTTATCAAAAAGCTAATTTTACCAAACACTTTTAACATAACAGCTAGCTTAACAGCTCTTCAGATTTCAGCTTCGAGCTTATAGCTTTTCAGTTTTCAGCTACTTTTCAGCTTTCACTACCTTTTCAGCTAGTTTGCCAAAATAGCCATTGTCTTCTTTTACTATTTGTTCTCTTCCTTTTTGTTGGTAGTGTGTTATTTGCAATTCGGTTATTGTTGGTAGCATAGATGACAACGTCATGCAATGAGATTATGATATAGGAGCTATGGACTTTCCTTTAGGTGTTCTGCTTGGGGTTCATTTGGTTCAACCATTATTGTTGAATGAGTTATTTGTGGATAAAGAAATCCCTAGTTTAAGAAAAAAGATTAAATAAATTAATAAAAATTTGAAAATTTAAAATATTATGTATTCCAAAGATATTAAAAGGTAGTTTCTCGCTTCAATTTGCTGGGTAATGGGTTATTTGAGTACTTTCATTGTCAACAAATCCCCCAAGTAGTTAATATGATTGGTTTCAAACTATTCTTTTTTTTTTTTTCATGGTATTAAAGAAATACATATGTATCATTTTTTGGTGTAACTACTAATTTATTTAATTCAATAAGAGTAAAATAGAGTGATTCCGCTTCAATTTGTTGGGTTATTTGAGTACTCTCTTTGTCAACCAATCCCCAAGTAGTTAATATAATTAGCTTCAAATTATTTTAAATTTTTTTCATAGTATTAATAAAATACTTGGTAAATAAATATATAACATTATTTTGTACTATAACTTTGATATTTAATTACAAGATATTGTAAAAATAAGATAATGGACAATGTAATGAATATCAATTGATAAATTTGAATGTAAAGAATCTTTGCATGAAAATAAAGACAATATAACTAATGGGTGGAACCACCCCCAATTAATGGTCTTAATATAATTAGTCATAGTATTAATAAAATACTTGGTAAATAAATATATAACATTATTTTGTACTATAACTTTGATATTTAATTACAAGATATTGTAAAAATAAGATAATGGACAATGTAATGAATATCAATTGATAAATTTGAATGTAAAGAATCTTTGCATGAGAGAAAATAAAGACAATATAACTAATGAAATTATTTCTCTTATTTAATTTAATTTTTGATAATGAATAATTTTTTCAAATAAAGGTATTGTAGACACATAATTCTAAATTAAAGAAATACATATGTATCATTTTTTGTTGTAGCTACTAATTTATTTAATTTAATAAGAGTAAAATAGAGTGAGAAACTTAATTATGTCAAATTTGATTGAGATGAGGTTCGAACCTAAGACCTTTCTTATAGAAATTAATGGGTAAGTTAAAAGTTAACGGAATATTAACGGAGAAGAGAATATTTAACGGAAAACTTAACGGATAATCATAAAAGTAAGGTTAAATTAGGTAATTTCTATTAATAATATTAATCTGAATTATATTCATCTGAACCATCCATTTGATTAAATAATTTGACCGCCATTTTTTCTACCCATTTTAGGCCTAACTCTCTTTGGCTCTTATTAGTATAGTAGATATTATTACTGAAATAAATATGAGAAAAATTAGAAATAATTTAATTATAATTATTATAAAAATAAATTCAATGACCAATGTTTAGTTTAATTATCATAATAATTATTAGGCAATTATTAATAGTCAATTACACTAATATATGTGTAATTATACTTTTATAACTTAAGTATATTCATGTTCCATCGCATTTAGTTTTTTCTTCCTCATCGATATTTGAATGAATTAATTGTAATTATTATAAATAATCTAACAACCCATGTTTAATTATTTTTTTTAAGTTTAAATAATTTAAAGTTTTAAAAAGGAATTGAAAGTGTAATTAACTTTTTAAAAAGTGTTTAAAAAATAACTTTCAGTCAATTAGTAATAATTTCATTTTCCTTTCCAATTTGTCTAATTTCCATTTCTTTTTTCGTTAGAATCTTATTATATTTTCAATCAATTAGCCAAATAAGTTTTCTTTTCTATTTTATCTTTACTATTGTTTGAGCGGGAATTTCAGAAAGGATTATTTTATATTTATTAATAGTAGTATAGATATAGAAGTATAGATAAGTATTTGAATTATTATTATTGGTGTAAATAATAATCAATAAATTATTTTTTCCTTATAAAATTAGGCCGAATTTGTTTTCATTATTCTCACAATTATAATGGTTTAATTATTCACATAATTTGGTAAATAAATTTTTTTTACCAATTAAACTTTATTAATTTCTTTTACCAATTAATTAATAATATTAGTTTGTGTAGTATAGAACACATCCAGTATCGAACAAAATTTTAAGAAGAATTTACCAATTAGCTGATTGCTATCTACTCCTCCGGGAGCCTTTAACGATCCAAAATCTTTGAATTTGAACATGTGTTTGTAAATGGATGCAAGTTCCCTAAGGAAGATCATGAAATTTAAAAAACCAAGCAAAAAGCTGAAAAAAATAAAAAAAAAAAAAAAGAAGAAAAAAAGGCAGCATACTAATAACACGTAAAAAATGCATAACAATAAATACAAAATAAAGCAATATGACCAAACATGACCATGATTTTATTCCTATTAAATAAAACAATATACAATTGAGCAATATTAAATAAAACAATATCTTGACCGCAGCAACAGAATTTGCATATTTGAAAGTGGAAAGGTCTGGAATAATTGCACTGCGTTCTACGTTTCTCTTTTAAAGTTCACAATATAGGATTATGGATTTATATAAGGTTGTATCTTATTACGATAGAATTGTAGTATGATAGGAATTGTAATGTAGAACTGTGATACAATAGGAATTGTAATGTAGAATTGTACAATGAATAGGAAAATAGGAAATAATCGCATCCTAAATATTGTAGGACTATTTTGGGCGGGAAGTTTAAAGTGAGGATTTTATTTTTATATATAGTAGTCTTATTACGATATAATTGTAGTATGATAGGAATTGTAATGTAGAATTATGATACAATAAGTATTGTAATGTAGAATTGTACAACGAATAGGAAAATATGAAATAATCGTATCCTAAATATTATAGGACTGTTTTGGGCGGGAAGCTTAAAGTGAGGATTTTGTTTTTATATATAGTATAGATTTTTTCCTCTAGTTTTATTAGTTGACTTGAAAATTTTTATTGATTCAGAAAGAATGAATCATAATTTTTATTTCTTCATTTTTATCAATAAATTCAAAGTATTTGATGAAAAACTTTTCTGCTGAAAATATATTAATCAATTTCTTTAAAAAAAAAGAGTTTTTTTTTTTGCACTTTTAGTCAAACGACTATAGTGGCACTATCAGGATTGATCTAGCTACAATTTTCAAACCTTGAAATTTTGGTCCACGATTATTGTTTTTGTTGCAAAAATAGTCCTTCCGGTGGATTTTCCGTCAATTTCTAACCGGGAAAAAATTTTCCCTTTCAAATAGGGTTAAAATGGACATTTACATTGTTGACCGTTGTTGACCTATTATTCTGCTGACCAAAGTGCGAAAAACTCAACCAAAATAAAAAACCCAATTGTGAGAGAAACCCTAATATGCTCTCATCTCATCCAAACAATTGCGAACAAGAGGAAAACATGAATTGCCATCTTGGTTGACTAATTAATTATTTTTTTCAACCAAGCTTAATTAATGATATGATTAATCTTTGAATAAACTTTAATTTTGCTAGCGGGGCCTTAATGGAATTGGTAGATGATAACTTATGTTTTCCAGTGTCCATTGTATATGGATTAGATTCGTTGATCATTACGTGCCAATTTATTCAATAAATCTACGAATAATAAATACATAAATTAAAATTTGACTACTTGAAATGATAATAAATATTATATTCATGGCCAAAAATCTACAGAAATTTAATAATGATGGCAGATATTATTCATGCAATAATTAAGGGTTTGGAGGTAGAGTTAGAGTTGGTAATGTAAATGTTCATTTTAATCCTACTTGAAAACGGATTTTTTTTTGTCGATGAGAAATTGATGAAAAATTCTTCGATTTTTTTTCTCGGAGAGAAATTGACTGAAAATTTGTCGGAAGGATCATTTTTACAACAAAAATAATAATTGTGGACCGAAATTGTAAATGTTTAAAAGTTGTGAATCAATTCTGCTAGTGTCATTATAATGGTGGAATTAAAAGTAAAAAAAACTAAAAAAAAAAACAAAGAAGAAAAAGTAATAAGGAAAAGGTGTGGTGACGGAGCAAATGATGTAAGGAAAAAGGAGCTTGGAGAGAGAAAACAGAAATATTGACAAGTGACAAAATATGAAGTTTACGAGGAAAATGATGAAATATATCCGTTTTTAGTTAGAAAGATGGTCAAGATGCTTTTGCTAACGTGAAGGAGATTTGAACAGGTCGGGTGGGTCCGACACACCGCAAGTAGGCTACTGCTGCTGTAACACCCCAAATCGCGCATATCTATTGCAGATCTATCCTTGACCGTTTGATTTAATGATAAGAAAAATAAAAAAATAATGGTTGGTATCTTATGGAGAGTAATTTTTTTGTTTTTTTTGTTTTTTTTGTTTTTGTTGGTTGGAGTGTCTGATAGTAGATTTTCTAGACCAATTCATGTTGGATAGGACCTTAATTAACAATTTGTTTGGTTGTTAACAATTTTTCTAGACTTTATTTCAGAAAATTGCTCTATGTTTTTTGAGCTATAATTTTTCAATTTTCATTCCCTGTTTTTTATTTTCTGTTTTCTGTTTAAAAAACTTGTTTACCAGTATTTATTTTTTTAAATTTATTTTTTTGACCAATCTTATAAAATTAACATAAGTTTAATTCCGAGTGATTTTTATACTTTGTATTTAAAATATTTTTGGATATGTTTAGTTTAAATTGAATAAATATAATTTTTACTTTTAAGTCTAATATATGCAAGATTTTTATACTTAATATCCGAACCAAATTCATATCCTTATATAACATAACTAAAAATGTATCTGAAGCAATAACATGTTCACCTAAAATTTTGTTGAGATAATATTAATATTTTGTGAGTTAATATTTAAAATAATTTTGGATATATTCATTTCAATGACATGTATATATATAAAAGTCTTACTTTGATGATGAATGTTTAGGGTTGAACTAAACGTATGTATTGAATGAATAATCAATAGAAATAATACAATTGTCTTGTAGAGATATATCACAAATAGTATAGAAGTAGAACTACACTAGGACACAACTTATAGAGTCCTAATACACCCCTCAAGCTTAAGGTTTGGTGGACATAACATTAAACTTGTCTCTTAATAACTCAAAACATGTAATAGACAACAGTTTGGTGAAGATATCAACAACTTGATCTTTAGTAGAAATGAAATTCACGTGAAGATCAACCAAGGCCACCTTATCATGAATAAAGTGGAAATCAACTACTTCAACATGCTTCGTCCTAGCATGGAAAATCGGATTGGCATACAAGTACGTCACCCCCAAATTGTCACACCACAAACACGAAGGAGTAGATGAAGCTAAACCAAGCTCACACAATAACGAAACAATCCAAGTAACCTCAGCTGCCACATCCGCCAATTCCTTATACTCAGCCTCAGTGGAAGACTATGCAACAGTACTTTGCTTACGACATACCCATGCCACCAAATTACAGCCAAGATAAACAGCAAACCCACTAGTAGAATTGCGATCAAATGGACTGTCGGCCTAGTTCGAACTAGAATAGGTATGCAAATTAGAGGACTCTGAGAGACGCAACCAGAGACCATAATCCATAGTACCCTTTACATACCTTAGCACACGCTTCAACTACACCTAGTGTGCTGTAGTCGGAGAGTGCATGTGCTGACACAACTAGTTCACTACAAAGGACGCGTCAGGCCTAGTTACCGTCAGATACTGCATGGCACCTGCTAGGCTCCTATATTGTGTAGGATTGTCATATGGCTTGTCAGACAGAACAGGCGTGCGTGCCACAGATATAGGTGTGGCAAGGAGCTTGCAATCAATCTTTCCTGTACTTTTCAGAATATCCTTCATATACATGCGTTGAGACAACAAAATTCCAGTATCAAGAGAAACAATCTCAATCCCAAGGAAAAAATTGGTGGACCCTAGATCACGCAGCTAAAAAGTCGAAGCAAGACGCTACAATAGAGTGGAAAAAATCTTAGAGTCATTCCCATAAGCAAGATATCATCGACATACACTAGTAGAAACACCTCAGACCCCGCAACTGAATAATAAAAAAAAAGGAAACATCAGTGTTCGATGCCTTAAACCCCACAGACAAAAGAAAGTCATGAAGGCGTTTAAACCAGGCCCGTGGAACTTGCTTTTAAACCATATAAGGATCGTTGCAGTAGACACACATAATCCAAAAAGCTAGGATCAGTGTAACTAGGTGGTTGCTTCATGTAGACTATTTCTACCAAATTGCCATTCAAGAATGCGTTATGGACACCTAGCTGTCGAAGGGACCACCCACGAGACAGTGCCATGGAGAGTAGTAATCGCACTGTAGTAGGCTTCACCACCGGACGAAACGTGTCAAAGAAATCCTCCACAGCAATCTGATTAAAGCCCTTCGCTACTAACCGAGCTTTATACCTGTAACCCCTCGTCTTTTCGAATAAGATTAAGGTTCGAGAAATATGTCTTTAAGCTATGACATTCCTGAGATGAGTGACCGATGCGTCAAAAGGATTTTTTATAAGGAAATATAGTTATTATTAAGCTGCGATCGTACGTCCCGGTCACGAACCGTAAAATTTTTAGGAACTAGTATTTGGACTTGTTTGTCCTAGGAAATGGATTTCTAGACACCATACTATTATTCTTGAATTTCCTATTTAATTAGATTAGCCCATAGCAGCGAAAATTTATTTTGATCGTACATCGCTAAATTTCGCGGTGTACCGAACCTAGCCCAATTTTGAGGGTTAGTCTGGAATAAATTTTTAGTTTCGGAAATTATTCTATCTGGATTATTTTCCACCGAAACTTTATCTGTTTAGACCCCAACTGATAAGTTGTGGAGATATTTTATTATTTTATTATTTTTTTTCTTAATCTTATCCCATAAGCCATCAAGTGTGATCAAAATATAAAAGCCAATTTATTCCATTTCCCTTGTGTTTTGCCGAAATGAGAGAGAGAAAGGGAGAGAGGGGTTCTTCATCTTCTTCCTCCTTGAAGCTTCAAATTCCATAGCCAAAATCCTTCTCAAGTCTCAATTTTATTCGGTAAATCTTCGTTTTTATTCGGTAAATAGTTCTATTTTCCTTCCTAGAGCATGAATTTGAGAGTAATTTCTTGAAATCTCTTGTTATGGTGTTGATTGTGATCTTAGGATTTTAAGAAGAATTTGGGGGAAATCACTCAAAGACTCTTTTTAAGGATTTTAGTAGCTAATTGAGGTAAGGAATTCCCTTAAGTTGGAATTAGTCACTTGAATTTGGATAATTGATTTTGGTTGAAATATGGTGTTTTTGGAGCTTTGGGAATATTTTTATATACATGTTCATAGCTTGGATATGCTTGTATATGTTGTATTTATGTCCATATAGGCTTATACTTGTGAAAATAGTGAAAGGAAATCAGGGTAGATTCTGGCAGTAACTTCCGAAATTTATTGGGAAATATTGGTAAGGTATTTTAATCCTAATTTTTTTAGACATGTAGTTCTATAAGTGTAGAACCCGCATATAAAATTTCATAATGATCGAAGTAGTGGAAGTATGGTTTTCAGAATTTTTCCCAAAACTGGTCCAGGGAGAGACAGAATTCCGGACAGCACACTGCCAAGGGCAAAGATGGAATTTTTTGTGTTTATTCGCGGACCAAAATGACCAAAACTTTTTATGGACATCAAGTACTATAAGTTGGGATTCTACCATAAAAATTTCAAGTGAAAAAGAGTTCGGGAACTATTTTTACCGGCTCAATCTTTCGGACTGCGCCAAGCTGAAATTTTCTGAATTATGCTTAGTATGATTATGGATGTGTTAATGATAATTGTGAGGTAGTTAGTGAGTTAATGGTGATTAGGTAATGCTAAGGACGTGGATTATGACTATGTTCTACATAATACACATATGTATATGTCATGTTATGGTACTAGTATGTGTAATTATCTATACTA
>NC_044920.1:8166368-8213194 GCF_003576645.1 Ipomoea triloba | reverse complement strand
GGTCCCTAGTTTGGCCCCACCTAGGTCCATAAAGCTGATACCAACCCGAAAATGACATGAGTATCTATACTTAAGTGTGCACACCCCCACGGCTACGCCTGACTGAGTGACTATAAAAACCTCCCCTGCGCCTGACTGAGTGACGCAGAGACTCCCTACGCCTGACGAAGTGACGTAGAGACAACTGTACATATATTGAAGAAAACCATCGGTACTATAGCCCGAGGTAATATAAATGACAAGGTCCTCTTTGACTTCCTGAAACTAAGGTTTTGAAAACATTTTCCTTCCTTTCTCATCTTCCTTGAGTCAAAATCATTTTTGGACATTTTCCACAAAATCAAGTCCCATTTTGAAATCAATTACCATTCTCACCTTGGTTCACAAGTCTTGTCTCTCAAAACATTTTCCATCATCACCCTACACGTATGTATATATATAATGATGAACCTTCGTCCAAGGGATCACGAATGAGACTTGGGGCAGGACCGTAATCCCCATGTCCAGATCCGATTTCGGTCTAGTCAAAGAAACTTGTATCGTCAATAAGGTCTCTTGCTTCTAGTCAGAAACTAAGTAGCGTTTTCGTAATTAAAGACAACTAGAGGTCATAATTGCGGCAATGACATATGTAATAGACATGGCTAGTGCTGAAAACCTAGCCTGAATGAAAAAGAAGTCAAAGGCAACCTAGTTTGATGAACTAGGAAATTTGAGTAAGGAAATGTGTTGTGACTTATATACTCATTATATTCTTGTAATTATATGGCATTAACTGTTGATTTCAGTTATGAAAGACCTAGACACCATATTTGGTAATGTGTATTTACCTTTATGAAATATTTGTCAAAACTTTTACCTGATGGAAGTGACAAATGGATTACCTTACTTAGCCGTCGTGCTAACTACACTTCACCGTGTACGTCATTTCAGATGTCATCCAGTGAGGGATCCTGTAGCCCGGCAAACACTCCTGATCATGTTTGCCCGGGACCTACTTTTGTTGGTCAGATTCTGCATGACACGTCGGGCAGAGACCCGTATTCTCCACCCTATTCTCAAGGCTACTCTCCAGGCTATACTCCAGCATCCCCTGACTATACTCCAGCAACCCCAGTCAGCCCAGTAAATATCTTTTGGTAACCTTAGTTTTGGTTGACTCTAGTCTGTTAGGTTGTGGAGGACCCGGAGTTTGTAATGACAGCCCGTCGGGCAAACTCTTGTAGATATCTTTTGATATTAATATATATATATATATACCTAAAATATTATATTTTGATGTTTGGGGTGTTGATGTTGAGTGAAATTTCTTTTAGCCTGTGCACTGAGAGTGGAAGTTTTATCAAAGAGGTGATAGAATTCACTCTAAGTGTGGCGGTAGCACCCGGTTTTCTGTTGATATGATGTATAAGCTTCCGCAGCGTTTATTACGGATTTCGTGATAAGTGTAAGTCTTGAGAACCGGGGTGTTACAATACCGTTCCATAGAACCATCCGCCTTGCGTTTGGTTCGGAACACCCATTTATAGACAACAACATTCATGTTTGATTTAGTATGAACGATGCACCATGTTTGGTTGAGAAGCAAAGAATTGAATTCCTCATCGATAGTTGAATGCCACGCAGTATGAAGGGTCGGGTGAGAGTAACAAGTCAGATCATCACCAACAGAAATGACCATAGCTTGTGGTTACAAGGCAGTAGCATAAGCCATGTGCCAAAGAATCATAGGATGAGAACGGGGCAGAGGTGAACCAGTCTTAGCACAACACTTGGTACAACGTACAGGGCCGGGCAAATAATCCCGCAAAGACACATCCAAAGTAGGACGATCATTAACCACATGTGGCACACCAGAACCCGTTGGAGCCTCAAACACAAGATTCACCGGGCAAAGAATCCTGCAAAGACACATCAGTAGTAGGCTGATCATTAACCACATGCGGCACACCAGAATCCACTCAAACACAAGATTCACCAGAATCAACTCGGACGAACCTGTGCAGAAGATAACCTAGCAAAAGGATAAACACCTTTATTAAAACGAACATAGCGGCACACATACAATTTAATCGTCTCGAAGCCCATGCAACGATAAAAGACGAAGGATAGCCCAAGAACACACAAGGAGTCGACTGATAGGCAAATTTATGTTTGTTATACGACCGAAGATATGGGAAATAAAGACAACCAAACACTCTAAGATAGGAATAGGAAAGCAGATACTGAAACAAACGAAAGAATTGATTATCCCTCCCAAGCATAGAAGACGGTAAACGATTAATTAATAAAACAGCTATCTCAAAGGCATAGTTCAAATATTTAAGAGGAATAGACCCTTGAGCAAGAAGAGCAAAACCTGTGTTAACGATGCGATGGTGACAACTCTCTACCCGCCCATTATGCTCATGCGTATAAGCACAAGACTAACATAGAGCATGAACAATGCTAAGAGACTAGAAAACAGAACTAAATTTGCGGTACTCACCCCCTAAATTAGACTGTATTGACTTACCGCAAAAAAACGCTAAACTATTACACGAAAATGATCAAACCCCATATAGATATCAGATTTTAAACGCAATGGAAAAAACCAAGAGAAACACGAGAAATCATCAACAAATAAAACAAAATAATGAAAACCAGTACTAAACAAAACCAGCGTAGGGCCCCAAATATCAATATATATAAGGTCTAATACAGTAGAACCACTAGATTCAACACGAGGTAATGAAAAATGGGAAGATTTCCTTAACTGATAAGAAAAGCATAAAGATGACAAACTAATATCTAGCTTGCTAACCGGACAGGACTACAAGACTTTATTCAGCACGCGATTGTGACGCTGACCCAAACGATTGTGCTAGACACCGGAAGTAGTACCGAAAGACAAAAATGTAGCAGGAGCAGGCGAAAGAAGTTGCAACGAGTAAAAATGACCTGAACTCGGATCCTTAAGTAATACCGTTTTGGTGACGATGTCCTTCACAACAAAAAGGAAGGATATAATTCGAAATAAACATTATTATCACGGATAAATTATTGAACAGAAAGCAACAAATTAGACAAACCGGGAACAACTAAAACATTCAATAATTTAAAAGATTTAGACGAAGGAATCGTTGCATGAATGACAAGAGAAATAACCAAACCTTCACCATTTCCAACCCGAAGAGAATCACTGCAGTGATAAACATCAGACTCCATCAAGGGAATTGCATGATGGGTCAGCTTAGTATTTGGAAACCAAGAAAGAAAAGGCTCACTAGGTACTGCTGCAGAAGTCAAATTAGCTTGCAGAGTCAACGGATAGTCTAAGTACTGCCGATAACAGTGTGTAGCAGAATGGCTATGACTCCTACATATTTGGCACCATGGACCACGACCACCACTATTATTTTAATAATCATTTTATAGTTAATTTGCAAAGTTAATTAATTTTATATCTAATTTTACTTATTATTGTTACATTTATTTTTGTTAATATTGTTGAACATTAGGGTTATTTTTATTATTAAAGTAGTTTTATTATAAAATTTTGTCAGTCCTTTAATTTCTTGAGTCATTTAATTGAATTATTTTTCCCTTCTATGAGTCAATAATAAACGAACGAGAAAGGAGATTGTTTGTCAAAATTGGAAGATTCGTTGGGCTAAAACAGTATAAAAAGAAGGCAGTAATAGAGAATAGATCATCAATTTTACTCTGGAGAAGTTCTGGAAGTGGCAAAAGAAGGGAGCACTCAGGTTGCGAATTTCAATTCGGTAGCGATTTTCATGAGAATTTATTATCATGAGAATCTTGCAATAAGTTAAGTTTAATTTGCCAATCAAATTAAGTTTGATCCTATGTTTTGTATTGAGATTAATTAAGTTGAATCTGGCCAATTTAACTTTTAATTAGTCTGATCGAGGGAATTAACTGAATACACACCATGCCTCTTAATTCCATGCTCTATAGGATAATTGAATGAATAGTTTGGTTGTCTTATTAAATTGTTTATTTGGTTCATAAATCAGGTATTATGTAAGTTCTTCATGACTTAATGGGTTTTAACGGTTTAAATAAATGTCTTAAGCATATGAACCGTTAGAATACGTAATTGAAACTTGACGCCATACGGATTAGTTAGAGAAAAGAAAGAATGAACTCTTAATTTGCTTCACAAGTTGAACTAATATGCAGAATTAGTAATGGTTATTGATTCATATTCCTAGTCTTTAATCTTTTGCTGTCTCGCTTCGTTGTTAATTTATTGTTTTTCCTATTAGTTACTTATTACCTACTATCTCGTTCTGGTTGGTTTTTAATTATTTCATTTCTCCAAGTTATTTTACTAGTTTTGGCTTTATTAAATTGCATTGCATCAAATTTCCTGTGGGATCGACCCTTGCTATTGCACACTATCATTACAACTAATTCGTGCACTTGTGAGGATAATTAAGATTGTCCATCAACCACGCAAGAACCTGCCTCGTCCACACCAGGTAGCTGCATCACCACCTTATTGACTACCACTCTGATGAAGAGCCGCCATCACCATTGGAATAGCAGTCCGTGTTTCTGTCGCCTGAAAATAATCATCGCAGCAAATAAACTGCTGGACCACCTTAAAGTTAGGCGATGGTGACTGGTGAACTGGCGGTGACCAAGGAAGATGCCATAATGCGAAACCCTGCACTGAGACCACGAAAAATGACGAAAAACGTACAGGTTCACCTCATCTAGAGACACTGGTCGGCCGGCTATGGCGAGCTCCTCTACCAGAACTTGGGCGCGTCTGAGGTATCTACCGCCGTACTATCTCCTTGGCGCAGTCCTACAACTACAGCATCAAACCAAGAGCTCGAGCCCTCATTGTGGAACTAAAGGCATTTTCTAGTGCTTGCCGCACCAAGCGGGAAGAAGTCCGGCCGATCGCGAGGTATATAACATCCTCCGAGAGGGAAGACACCAACATATACAGGATGGCTTGAAACTACTGCACCCAAGCTGCCGTTGTCGGATTGTCAACAACAAAGAAACCATCACTGAAAACAATAAGCAGAGGATACATTTACGAACCATCGACGAAGCCGAGTTGATTTTTCCAACAGATGAATGGAATAAGCTGGGTACGCCAGAACAAATAGTTCTGAGACGTCAGCTTGATGGACACAAAATGATGTCCTGACGATAGGGAAGGCGGAGCAACCCTAGAAGCAGGAGAATCACCAGCCGTAATAATGCGCTTGGAGGATACATCAGAAACGCCACCATGGGAAGCCATCACCAAGAACAAACCAGGCTAGCTGATACTAGATGAATGTTTATGGTTGAACTAAATGTATGTATTAAATGAATAATCAATAGAAATAATGCAATAATCCTTTACAAATATATCACAGATAGTATAAATGTAGAACTACACTAAGACACAACTTATAGAGTCGTAATATTGATGTCTAATATATATGAAATTCCAATATCTGATATCTAGATCAAACTTGTATTACGACTTTGATAAAGTATATTATATTAGGTTAGGTTGAATGTGATTGGGAAGTCAAATGAATATTGAATGGTATGGTTGGGAAGCTAATTGAACGTGAGTGGCGTGACAGGGAGGAAAAAAGTTCTCCTAAAGTGCATTAAATGTC
Organism: Ipomoea triloba; assembly: GCF_003576645.1. Lineage (NCBI taxonomy): Eukaryota > Viridiplantae > Streptophyta > Magnoliopsida > Solanales > Convolvulaceae > Ipomoea > Ipomoea triloba. The sequence goes on along the minus strand of NC_044920.1, from coordinate 8,207,555 downwards.
CTTTATATAGAGAGGAGAAGGAATAATGCCCGTCGTTCGACATGTCCTCCACGCGTCCTAGGGATATTCAGTGGTGAGGTTATGCTTGCCAAGTGTATTTAGAGGTTTTATGACATGAATAGACGCTTGGATACCAAGAGGTCCAATGATAATGTGACCAAAAGGTCTCCCAATAATGAGACTAGAAGGTTTATTGATAATGCGACCGGTAAGTAAGTATATACTCTAAAGGTCGGAAAGTATACTTACAAAACTAGGATATGCAGTAACAAAACCGGGAGACTACGAAATACACTAACGAGCTCGGGAAATAAAAAATGTGGTCAGAAAATGCATTTATGAAGTCCGTTGGAAAAGCAGGTTACCCATTAACCTTATCAAACATATGTAAAACTATTGGAGCCAAATCTATTGAGTTCAATCGAAATCTAAAACGTGTTGTAGAGTTGACATTTTAATTTTGATAATGTGAATAATGTTTTAACTTCAAGCATACGCAAGAAATTATATTTATATAAAAAAATGCGAGTAGAAAAGATAGAAGATAGTGATAAGTAAAAGAAGATGATAACGAACGTAATCATAATAATGGGAAAAGGGTCAAATAGACCCGTAAACTTTACACCAAAAGTCAATTAAGCACCCAAATTTTTAAAAAGTGTAATTAAACTCTTAAACATGTCATTTTTGGTTAAATAAGTCAAGTTTACCGGTAACCAACAAGTTACCGGTAAAATAACACCTTTGACTAAATTTTTTGCCGTTGATCGAGAGAAAATTGACCGGAAAACATCCCCATAAATTTAGTATTTTTTCTCCTTTATTTTTATAAAAAATTTGCGTAATTTATTTTTGTTTTGTTTCCTTTTTTTTTTTGGTTTAAAATTATTTAAATTTCATCCTGTTAGTTTGGTTTGCAGATTCAATTATACACTTGTTAAAAAACCAAAAACAAAACAAAAAGAAGAAAAGAATCGCTTGTAGGCCGAGTAAAGAAAAGTGCAATGACAAGAGAAGAAATGAAAAGATTGAAGGTGTTTGGGAAAGAAGGTAGGAAGAAGAAGATTTTTTTTCTTCATATTTATGGTTTGTTAGTGATACAGGGTTCTTAGAAGACTGATGATGAATTTATTTGAGGAAGAAATTGAGCCAATCAAAGAAGATTATAGACTGTCCAAACTCTTAAGTTGCGAGGAGTTGCTAAAGTTATTCTCGATGGACCAAATCCAAACAATCAAGCTTCCACTTCCTTAGGTTTTTCACAGTCAGTTGATTCTGATCTACAGATCACTCCATGTTCTATTGAGGGTCAGTTCACTGGTAATATTTAGCTTTCAGTAGTAGTGTTGATTTTTGCAACTAGTTCATCTAGAGCATTTTATTGATAGCTTGTGGATAGTTTATTCTGTTGACACTACTCTAGCACTGCTTCATATGCTTGTTGCTCATTTCCCACTCAGCACTCTACTCATTCAAATACCATATGTTTTCGATTCTCTACTTCTGTTACACATATTACAATTGAAATTTGTATGAATTATATGATTGCTCCATCTTCTTCAAACACATTAACATTTCTACCAGTACATACTTGTCTTGATTACCTAGAAAAGGGGTACCCGGTGTCTGCTACGGTTCAAAAGAATCCTAGAACAACCCGGAGTGAAAGCTGTCTAGTGTAAAGCACTCCATTAACATTTCTGACATACTTACCTAGAAGAGGGCTACCCGGTGTCTGCTATGGTTCGAAAAGACTCTAGAACAGCCCGGAGTGAAAGCTATCTAGTGAAAAGTGTTTCTTAAACTAGTTACTTGGAAGAGGGCTACTCCGTACTTAATATGGATCCAAATGGACCTAAGAAGAGTCTAGTGTGAAAGTTTTCCAATGTTTTTATTTGCATGCTTGATCATTCTACTTATGGGGCTCTCATTTTGATATACCTCTCATATCTGCCCTTTGTGACATTCTCAAATTCCAGTATCTATCCATGTCTTATCAATTGCATGCTCTTAATTGAATATTCTTGCATTGTTCAATACATGCTGTTGTTGTTGTTATGTTACCTTTGTGTAATTTTTATCAAAAGGGGGATACATGTTTTGAATTGAGGGGGAGAGTGTGTATGAATGAAGGGGAGAACTTGATCTACATTTGTGTATGATTTACGTGGGAGACCTAGTATAAATTAAGGGGGAGATCGGATGAAATGAGGGGGAGAACTTGTTGTGAATATGGGAGATTGTTTGATCAACATATACCGAAGGAGGAGATTGTTAGTACTTAAATTAGTTAAAGTAATATAATTATAATCAATTTCTTATAATTATATTAGTTTAATTAAGTAATTTGGTTCATTTGTTGGCATATGTTGTTTCAATTATTATTAGCCAAAGTATTGTATTTGTGAAAATAAGTGTGTGGTGGAAAAATCTTCTCATCTTAATTGTTAGAGATCATGCGTTACATGCTGATTAAGGTTCCTATAATATCTCAACAAAAATGAGTGGTGGAGATAACTTCTTGAAGATCATGCATGACATTGTGAAAATAATGGGTGGTGAAGTCCTTGATTTGTGGTGATTACATGGGATTAACTCCCTATTTACATGAGATTAGTCTCCCTGTTTTTAGGTGTCCAAGACACTATAAATAGGGAACTATGTAAGGAAGGAAATTGAAGTTTCCAAAACGGGGAAAAATAGTAATATTATTCTAGAAGGTGCTACAAGGAATTATTTGGAATGTGCTGCAAGGAAACTTCAAAAAAGGGAAAGACCGGTGTACTATTTGGAGAAGTCAGCTTCACTTTATATTAGTGCATGCTGTGTTAAAATCTAGGTTTGTTACAGTTTGTTTAATTGACAGAATTATTTCAAACTGTACTTGTAAACTTTTTCATAAAGTTGTTTTATGAGGTTAATGTTTAAATAGGTGGTAGACCTAGTTTTGTAATTCGTTAAACCTTGTAATTGTACAAACTGATGGTTGATCTTAAGTGAAAAAGTTTTTGGGCGTGGCCCCGTAGATTAGGATATGTTCTCCAACTGCGTTATTAAATTCAGTTGTGTACTTATTTTGACAATTCTTTTATTGCTCCATATTGTGTTATATATCTGCATTACTTAATTTCACTTCCTATGGGCGAATCAGATTATGAATAAGACATGAAAACTCTATCAGAATATAATAAATAAAAAAAAGAAAAGAAAAGACATGCATAATTATTGAGGATTATATTTGAGATAGAAAATAGTCAAGAATAATGACTACGTACCTATATTGAAATTTCTCAAATAAATAATGTGTAATGGTAGGAAAGACACATTTTATCTATGCCAAAAAATAAAATAAAATAACATAATAGAATGAATTTGGTAAATTCTCAATCACCAAGGGAAAAAGAATCCTATATGTTAGGCTGAATTTACTTTCCTTGATATTATGTAATTGGATTCCCAGTTTACCAAACTTTTCTAAGTCAAAGATTGCACCAAATGTAAGACTAATTTCCTAACCTTTTAAATTTATAAGAAAATTTGAACTTTCTTAGTTATCAAACCACTCTTATATTATTGTATTTATTTTATTGGATTGTTAAATAAGCAGAATAAAATGATTTATCTATAAAATCAAATATAAATATGTTGATACTAGTATAACTTTTAATGTATCAATACATAACAATTACATTGTGGTAATTTAAAAGATTAGCTAGATTCACTCAATTAGAAGAAGGGACAAATACAGTTTGAAAAGATTTGCTTCTGGCAAAATTTGAATCACTGATCTTGATCTAAAAGACACTACACCATTGAAGGGAAAAAGAAAGCTAATAGATCAATACAGTTAAAAAGTTAAGAGCACTCTGCACGTGTGTTACTCACGTGACTCTCTTAATTAAAAAAAAATTAAAATGGTGAAAAAGAAATCGTGTAATAATAATATATTTACTTTAATTCTTATTTTTGTTTTTTTTTTCGCATATACATTTACTCTAATTTTTAAGTGTTTGCTAACCCTAATTAGACAGAAGAAGCGAACTGTAATTTTCATTTCTTTTAAAATAATATCATGTGCTTTTGTTTTTTTTTTTTTCACAAATACATTTACTCTAATTTGTAACGTTTTGATAATCCTAATTAGACAGAAGAAGCGAATTGTAATTTTCATTTCTTTTAAAAGAATATCCATGATAGCTGAAAGTTATTAAGCACTTGCCATCTTTTAGCTCTTTTATTTTAATTTTACTTTTATTTTTTTGACAATTTGACCTACATTGATATTAATTATGAAGTATTTAAAATTAAGATACTAAATATAATAAAAAGATGTTATGTATATAAGAGAAATGAAAAATGATGCTCTATTACTAGGAAAGCTTACAACAAATAAAGTACAAAGAACAACTAACTTGGTTGGCGTGAGTGGCCATGCACTATCATCCCTTAAGAGAGGTCGAGAGTTTGAACCCCTTCTTGTATGAAAAATCAATCTAGCCAGCACTTTGCCTCTTAATTGGACCGACCCAGTGCGAATATGGATTAGTTTGAGTATGGTATGGACTTAAAGGTGCCTTTTATAGTTATTGCATGCTCAGGAGTTCCAATTGTAGAAGTATCAACGATGGAGGCACCATGAAAGACACCAATCTTGTCTCTAAAACATAAACAACTTGTAACTCTATAAGCATGTCAACAACTTGAGTAGATGATGACACATGTGCAACTTATAATGACCCATTCATAATTCATTCCCAAACAAAAAAAAAAAAACTAAACAAGGGTGAGGTGCCTGGAGATTTTCGAACGAACACTCTAAGCTCTAACAACAAATTTTGCAACCACAACACCTCGGCAACGACATTAGATGACGTTCGAACAAAAATAAACCGTATAAGTAGTGGTAGATTGTCCATTATCATTCAAACCATGCACCCCTGTCAGAATTGTTGGCCCCAAAGAAGTATATAGGGGGGGGGTGAATAGACTTGTGTAGATTTTGAAAATCTTTACAGTTTGAAATTCTAAGCTTAAAATGTACTTAGGTTAGAACAACGAATAGTACATGATTTTGGCAGCGAAAAATGTGAACCCATTTTATAGATTAAACACAAATTTAGTCTTGATAAATTTTAAGTTTGGTTGTGGTATAGACTGAATGTAAAAGCTTGTAAAGTAAAAAGGAGGGAGAGAGATTTTTGAAGTGCTTCGGTTAAAACCCAGCCTATGTCCACTCTTCTCCTTAAACTCCAAGGAGGATGCACTAAAACCCTTTAGTACAAAGAACACTTGAGCCTTGAACACAAAGCCGATCTCAAGCTTCTTAGGTTTTTCACAAGCCTCAACTTGTTACTCTGCCTCTTTCTACTTCACCAAGTAGAGATACAAATTGAACAACACAAAGATTGTTTATCCTCCAACTTGTAATATACTTGAAACTTGAATCTTCACTCTCATAGGCCAAAGTCTGAGCTTGATGTAGAAAATGTTTAGCTAGTTCTCATCATTTCTCACTGGTCAATTTCTTTAACATTTAGAATGCTTTAAATCACTTGATATTTCTTGATAATAAGACTAACACCTTCTTCACTTTTGGTTGAAGGTATATATAGGACCATTTGAAATAAAATATGTGAGAGGGAGATAAATTTCTAACGTCTCGTAACCCTTGTTTATTTACCAGTGGACAATGCAAAAGTTTACTTTATGTTAGATTTTCCAGCTATTTAACACGCCTTTACCTGCTCCATTTTACTTTTTGCTCCATTTTAAGGTTTCGAACTATTCTCTTAGAGAATGTTTCGAACAGTAAAGCCGAGAGATCAACTCTTACCTTTTTAGTTAACTCTTCGAATCATAACCTTAGTAACCTTCCGGAGATGACTATCGAATAGTCATTCCTACTACTCGAATAAGTAAACTATTCTTTAAATTAACTATTCGAATTCCCACTACTCGCTAAGGTTGGCCCTTCCACTCTTCGGCCATTGCAACCTTTCGGTCTTCTAAATCTTCTACTCTCCATCTTCAACTCTTAGCTGCTTCCACTCTTTGTAGTTCCTCATCTTCTTTGACTCCTCGTCTAAGTGTTTGGTTGACAACTTCAAGTGTAACCATTCGAGCTACAATTCGAACTCCTCGGAACTATTCGAAATGAATGAGAATTCATAAGTCTAAAAGAGTAAAACAAATTGGGGACTACTTCTCCTATGTCTTTTGGTAACATCAAAATCTAATTTACACTTCTTGTTAAAAATTTCCCTATTTTGACGATGCCAAAACCTATACCCTTATTACGAGACTATTTTAGTATGAATTGACTTTTACAATTCAATTCAGCCCATAACCATCAATTTGATGTTACACATGCCACATTGTTGAAATTGCATTTTCATCTTTCAACCCTAATTCTTGAATTTGGGGAAGAAGATGAAGTTGACATTTTGAAATTGTTGACTTCTATGTTGACATTATTGACTCTTGAATTGAATAATCTTTTCTTGAAATTAAGCATGTGTGTGATATTAGAATTGTATTGTCAATATTTTTATGATGAGATTTGATCCATTTATAGGGGAAACTATGGCAAAATTTTTGAAAATTCCCTATTTTCTATTTTCAAATTTCTCCTATTTTTGACAAGAAATTTGGGCACAAATCATTGGTGTAATATTGGAAGATACTTCCAACAAACCAATTATTTTCTTTTATGGATTATTGTTAATTCTCAATATTTTGTAGGATGGGTAGACGAAAGGAAATGGCTAAAAAGAATAAACATGGTGATGTCAGATCTAGTCGGCCAAGGACAAGAATTCAACCACCACGACATCAACAGAGAGACGACAATCCACAACGTGCTATTCCAGAAGAATTAGGCACGAGACCATTGAGGCATTTGACAATAACTTAATGTGCTTTGATGGACGTCTATCGTGGGAAAAGGCTATATGAGGGAAGATTCTTTAAGCTGAACATGCTGCAAGAGTTTGGATGCTAAGAAGATGTTTATCGATTGTTACAGCACCCGCTGTAACACCCCGTATTTTAATTCAAGCCTTAAAACCCGGTAATTAATTCTACCGTGAAATTTATTTAATTTAATTGGGCCCCTACCTTCTTATAGATATATATTTTCCCATCCGGAATTATTTATTTATTCCAAGGCCCAATTTCCTTGAATTAATTTTGTAAAGGATGTTATTTAATTGGACCCTTTCTATTCCTTACAAATATGTTATTTATGTAATGGCCCGATCATTGGAAGGACAATATTTATATCCATTAAATTAATATTGGGCAACAAGGATGACCCATTTCTTATAAATAAGCCCAAGTGTTGTTTTAATACCCTAATATGATACATACATGATATATGTGATGGTTTTCCCTACTCATATAAAAGTCTTGTACTTACAACCCTATCTCTCTTTTCCTTTTCCCTGCAAATACATTTCATCCTACTCCTTTCACCTCTAAAGAACCCTAAGCACATCCTACACTTCATCCTTCAAGATCTCAAGTCAAGATTACTCTTTTAGGATCTATAGCATTTGGGTAAGTGTTTTTCCTTAGGAAGACATCTTTTATCACCTTGTTTTCATAGTCTTTTATAAGTTCTCATCATATTCTTTTTGGGGATCTTTCTTGGGAAAAAGATGATCAAGATGGAGGTGGTGCTTTGTGAGGTGTTTTGAGGATTGCTTGGTTGAGAAAGGCTCCAAGAGGTAACCATCATGTCTCACTAAAACCTATTTTACACTCTTGATCTATATGCATATGATTTGGTGTTGGAATCCTGTAATTTTCTTGGGGTTATAGCTTTGTTTGATGGTCTGTGAACCTTTATTTGTGGATTGTTGGACTTGTGTTCATCATCCTTTGTATCTAGATGTGTATGAGTGACAGATGCAGTTTTGCGTAAGGTGAAATGTCAAAAGATATGTGTGTGTTAAAACGGAAAGTCAATGACTCCCCGAGTGTCGGTCTCGAAGGAAGGACGTGGAGGTGCGTTAAATGTTCGGGTGTTTACGTGATTGAGTCATGCAATGGATTCGAGTGTGGTGAATGGTGATTTGTGAGTGAAAGGAGTTCATAAGATTGTGTTTGTGAAAGAAATTGGTGTAAAGTAAAAGAGATTGAAAAATATGTAAAGAGGTAGGGATTGGATAGTGCTCATCTATGTTACATCTTGGTGTGTCTAAGGTAATGGACGGACGAGACAGAGATGTTGGCTATTCAAGAGTATGTGTTCTTAGTCCTTTTCCACCTTTGTGTACTAAGGCTTCTTGGACTTAGGAATGCCTTCAAGCATCCAAAGTTCTAAGAGGAATTTTATCAAACACTTTAGCTACACACTATCCTACTATTCTTAAGAAGTCCATAGGATCTATGATTGTTACAAAGCTTCAATCCTAACTCTAATCAAAGACATGAAAGAGTCAAGAGCTCAATCTCTCATCTAGATTGGCCAAATCCAAACAAGATATCATTAAAACAACAATCAATAGACAAGAATAGATAACCCAACAATCTAAGCATTTAGATCTAAAAATAGATATAAGATCATCACACTAGCAACATATCTTCACACAATCCAAATCCCTAGATTAAACTAGCCACTCATGATATGAAATTCAAGACAAAAGCTAATTCAATCCAAGAACAAAATAGTAAAATATAATAGAAATGTAATAGAAATCACCTAGAGTTGAAGTGATCCTTCAATCCAAGCTTGTTGTCTTCTACAATGAGAATTGTCTAAACTACTCCTAAAATTATCTAAAGTCTTTCCCAAAATTGGGAAAGGAAAATGGAAAAGGAAGTTCTAAAAAAATGAAAAAGCTCCCCTGAAAATCTATCAAGGGGGTTTAAATAGTCTCCGAAAAGCAAACCTAGGGAAATTCGCACATTGCAGTCTCCACGCCGCTCCACACGCGTGTGATCGTGCGTGGGAGGCTACTAGATTGTGGTCACATGCACTCACACGCGTTTGGAGGCCTTCTTGGGTTCTTCGGAGCTCCGATCTTGCCTGGTTCGTTCCTTAAGCTCGGTTTTTGTTCCTATTGGCTCTCGGGACTCTTGTATCACCTCATTTAGGCTAAAAGTAGCTTTGCGTGTTGGTTAGTGAATTTAAAGCATATTTGATCACAATTTATCATGTAAGGATGCTAAAAGCGTAACAGAACACCCTAATATGTACTCAAATTATGGGTATCTTGGAGGCTTATCAATGAGTAATTTCTTGTTATGGATTCCACGATTTATTGGCTTCTGAGATGTGTAACCTGAGTATTCTGAGAATGATTTGTATTCTGGAATGAGTATGGTGTGTTTCTATTTCGGGTCTGTAATCTATGTTGGGTTGCACTTGGACGGTATAATGTGTCCCGTCCAAGCGTTCCGTACGTGTCTGTGGGGAGTGGAGAGGCGGAAGAGTGAGCTCCGCTGAAGAGGTTCGCTTGTTCATGTGGAAGGGAGTGGCGTAATGATGGGCTCCGCCGAGGTGTTCTGTGAGAAGGAAACAGTGAGGTGTGGCGGTGCACTCTGCTCCGTTCGCGCGTACCGCTATAAGTACTCCTGGTTCTGTTCCAGTGAGCCTTTTGTGGTCTGTTAACTCTGTTGTTTCCCTTTGTATTCTGGAATGTGTACTGAGCATCTTTTTGAATATTCTACCTTGATTCTTGAGTATTTATTCATGATCTTTGGACATTATCTTTATCTCTTGAGTTAGTATCCTTGGTTCATTCTTTGATTTCTATCCTGAGTATGCACTGTGTCCATGTTGTGAGATGAACACTGTTGGTGGGTGATTTGTGTGAATGAATCTTAGTTAGTATGTGGGAATCTTGAGTCCTTATAAGCATTTCTTCTCTTGTTGAATCTTTGGTAACCTTGGGGGTTTAGTTGGTGGTATTATGGTCTACTTAAGGTTGGAATTGGGAGGGTATTGTATGCCTCCTTATTTGGGACCGTGTGCCTCTGTGATTGGGAGTTGGGTACCTCTGTGATATGGGTTTGTGTGCCTCTGTGATATGGGTTTGTATGCCTCTGTTGTTGGGCTTATTGTCTCCGTGTTGTGATATGGATGTGGTGGTTAGTTTTGTGGTTATTATTGAGGATGGTGGATTGGTGTTTATCTTTAGTATGATGGTAGGATTGGTTTCCTTGTGGTCTTTTGGTAGAGGTTGTACCTCAGTTGGTATTTGTTATTCCTTGATATGTCGGTTTGGTTGATTCCCTTATGTTCATTCTGTTGGTATTGTGATTCAGTTGGTATCTTGTGTATAGACTTGATGTTTATGCATTCGTGTTGGATGTTGGTTTTACTTGGAGAGTCCTTGGTTTATGGCTTATTCAGCGTATTGTTGTTGAGTCTCTGATTTAAACAAAGAGCAGTTCGTTGGTGTATATATTCTATACGTGTGTGTAAACCTATTTACCAACCTATTATATATGTATGTTCTCACGAGTTTAGCATTCTTTTGCTAATGGTTGTTCTAAATGTTTTCCAGGTATGGAGTAGTCTAAGTCGTGAGCGCGCTAGAGCTATATGGTTATGATGCTTTGCTTAGACTAGATTATGTTTTAGATTCCTTTCGGGCCTGTGTGCCTACGCCTTGGATTATGTACCTTTGACTAGTTTGTGGCTATGATGTTTGAGGATTTATGTTTGTCTTTGGATTTTGAGCCTGTGCACATAGGATGGATTGTACCTAGGTGTGGCATGACACCCTTTAGGTTTTATATATGCTTCCGCTTTGGTTATGATTAGTTCTTGAGATCTATAGCTTTTATGTTAAGTTATACCTATCTTAGCTTGTGAAAAGTTGGGGTGTCACACCCGCAGTTGGGAAGACCCTTCGAGTGGAGGGATCCAACATATTCCCCAATTACTTATGAGTTCATAGCCATGCTTGATATCAGGCGTGAGGTCAATGATGCTTGACAGTCGATTAAATTTTCTCTCTTCGGCCATCGATATCATCTATCAGTTAACGACCTTGCAGTAGCTTTGGGTTTCCACGAGCAGATCGAGGTATCAATGCCTTATTTCAAAGATTTTGAGTCTGACTTTGACACTGATAGGGACGCTGTAACTTATTGGAGGGAGATCACGAATGGTCAACCTTACAACTCTTGCAACTTAAAGGCTAAGCACATCTCCACCAACTATCTTAAAGCTATTCGACTAGCACTGGCTGTGAATCTCTCGGGAAGGAAGACAAACCAAAACAAAGCTTATCGACAGGATTTATTTTACATCTGGAGTATGAAGAATAGGATAAATGTCAACATGGGAACCCAAGTGAAGAAATGGCTACAATCCCAGATAAGACAAAAGGTACAATCTGTCTTTGTAGGACCTCTAGTGACCAGAATATGCCAGGGATTGGGTCATGGAAATCATTTGGAACTAGAGAAGAATGAGGCTTCCATGGTTGCATTTTCGGTTAGAGAGTTCAAGGCTATGTATATCAAGTGGGGAGGAGATAATGCACCTAATGAGGGAGTTGAGGGTAGCACTGACGAGGATGATGACGAGGGAGATGATGAGATGCATACGCAAGAGCAAGGTGAGCCCAGTGCACAGCGCGAGGGCCCGACCATGATGGATGGGGAGTTTACTCAGGCTTTCCACAGACAGCTCCATGATGAACAGATGACGTACATGCGTGCACATAGCATACGGTAGAAGGAGCAGTACACATCGTTGTATTCTCGCCAGGACAGATAGGAGGAACATTTTCAGTCGCTCTATTCGAACTAGAATGAAGAGATTCTCTGCACAAGGAGAGCAGTAGAAGAAAATGCGCAAATGATTCAAGAGCTTCAAGCTCAATTTGCGAGACAATTCCATCCTCCGTCCTTTGGTGACCAGTGATGCGTCATTCATTACCCCGGCAGCTTGAGATTGAAGAAAGAGTCCCCCGAGACAATGTTACTGAGTTGAGATGATGTCCCATGAAAACATTAGGTTCCCTATGCGTGGGGTTCTGCCTTTATTTATTTTCATTTACTTTTAATTGCTTTTATGCTTATTTTATTGCTTTTGCTTCTACTCGCTTTACTTTGATGCATTCGTAGACTATTTGAATAATTTTACTATTTAGCATTTATTTTCTTTAAGTAGTTAATTCTATGAATTTTATGCTTATATCTATTTTGCTTATTTAGTTTGAGATATGCTATCAAGTCTATAATAATTGAATAGTTCTCTTAATTGCTATTTTATATCTTGTTATTAACTTTTGAGAATAGAGCTTTGATAACGGAGACCATCCAATGTTGGAAGCTAAAGTGTGGAAAGAGGGATGCATACTTGGTTTAACCTCTTATCCCTTTTCTATTTTATGCCCCGTTTTCAAATTTAAAGTGTGGAAAAAAGTAGTATACCCTATATGTTTTTATGAGTTTACCATGTTACTTTCTCATTAAGGATCAATATAGTATACCCTATATCCCATAGCAAATTCCAAAGTGTGGAAAGGGATTCTTATTTGCAATGATTATTTAAACCCATTTTCCTTTACCCTGTGATCCAAGGTAACATCGAGGACGATGTTCATTTTAAACTGTGGAAATGACGCACTTTGTGCTTAATGTTTGTTTGCTTAGAGTCGGAAGTTGGTCTCTTGGGCATGATAAACGAGTGTGTTTGCAAATTGAAGAGTGAGTTATTGTTTGTGTTATCTAGGGAGAATTTTGACTAGATGCCAAAAAATTTTTATTCTTGAAATATCTTTCAGGAAGTTACTTTTTGCACCTATGAGAGTGTTTAGAGCCAAATAAGTTTATATCCTTGCCTGATTGCATGATGTTCACTTCTTATTTAGGTAGGACCTTAGTCAAGGATCTCTCGAATGGGAGTATGCATTTCTTAATTTGAGAAAGATAATTTTTAAGAGTGTGGTGAGCTTAAGAGTGAAAAATCCCTTAATCCCAAAAGAAAAAGGCATGAGGGGTTGCATGGAGAAACAGTAGAAAATGCAAAAGGCCAATCCTAGAGATAAAAATTGAGGAAAGCCACTTTGTTGGGTTGTGTTCAACCATAGTCTTCGGAAAGCAAAAAGCTATACCTGAAGTCAGTTGTCCACATAAAATGTTCCTAGGAAATCAGAAAATAGAGAGTAGGAGAGCCGCTTCACTAGGATTCGGGCACCCATTGCACTGTCTTCGAAAAAGCATGGAGTTCCATGTGAAGTCGGGTCGCTCGAATGCGTTATCCTAGGAAGTGAGAAGAAAGAGGGACCGCCCCAATCCATTGGTGGTGAGTGGTCCATGTCCCTACCCTTACTTATCTTATCGTTGGGCTTTGGCGTTAGGACGGAAGGGTTGATTAACTAGTGTACGATCGGCTAGAGGCCCTAATTAAATGAGAGGTGAATTCAAATTTGGGATTGCATGCTTGCACGTGGTGTGAGAAGTGTGTTCCCCTTGTTTTAATTGTTTATCTACGAAGGGTTTTTACTTCCCGGAAATATTCCTCAAGTTGTATGGCATCTAACCAACATTCTTTGTAGATAACACAAAAGATTTCCCCCTCTTTGATAGTCTTAAACACGCATATTTTGATTAACCAAGAGTTCCGTATTGAATAAGTTGGTATCTTGGAAGCTTATGTGCTTAGAAGTATATTGTCTTGCTTGTGGGCAAGCAAGAAGTAAAGTGTGGAAACTTGATAAGCTCCCAAGACACCTATATATTTGAGTATAAATAAGGGTGATTGATAGCATTTTAACATCCTTATGTGATAATCTTATGATATATTGTGCTTTAAATTCGTTAACCAACACAAAGCTACCTTTGGTACAATTTGAGACATTTCAGAGGTCCCGAGAGTTGTTAGGAAGAAGGAACGAGCAAACCGAGCAAGACAGGAGCCCCGGAGGACCCACAGGAGGCATCCACGCCAGCCTTCACACGTGAAGGGCGCAACGACGGGACACTGCGGAGAAATCATTTTTAGGGCGAAATTTCAGAGACTATTTAAGGAGGCTTGATAGAATTTCAGATGGAGGACCAATCCCATTCCCATCTACATTTTCCAATTACTTAGTTTCCATTTTAGGGTAGTTTAGATGTACATTTCCACCTTGTAAATGAAGATTTGAAGCTTGGATTGAAGAACACATTTCATTTACTAGGTGATTTCTATTTTAATCTTATCTATTTTATATATCTTGTTCTTAGATTGAATTTGTAACACCCCAACCCGACCATACCGTACATCCGGAGTAGTTACTGCCACACCTAGATTGAACCCTGTCAGGTCAAGAAAGAGTCCGCTCTAGATGCACAGGCTAAAGAAGGAATCTGATTCACACATTTTCTACCCGACATAATTATATATATATTGCAGCAGAAAGAAACAAAAGGTAGCTAGGTTAGCTACGAATATATACAGGGATTGACCTCTGGGGTCCAAAAACATAGAAGTTCATGTCGGTTACAACCTTACTAGCCAAACTAACACTATTGTGGCTACAAAAGATATTCACACAAAAAGAGTTGTTCTAGACTTTCCCCCAAAACACGTCATCTACCCTAGAGGACGGTACACCGGTCCTGCGTACGTCCCCCATACTAAGTGCCACTCACCTGCGAACCAAGTGAGGTGATCTAGGACTAAGTGCCACTCACCTGCGAACCAAGTGAGGTGATCTAGGAAGTAGTGCCACTCACCTGCGAACCAAGTGAGGTGATCTAGGAAGTGGCACCACTCACCTGCGAACCAAGTGAGGTGATCTAGGAAGTGGCATGGGACGACTACCATGGACCACTCGTCCCAAAACTCCGGAGGACTGGGGTCCCACGGGTAGGGATAAAAGACAACAAACTCCAAGGGATTACTCCCCTCTAACACTTCCATGGGGTAGAATCCATGCCTAGCTTGGGCTCTATCAAGAAAACTCGGCGGTCTACTGGGAACAGGAGTGTAGGCGGGTGCAGTAGGATAGGCTGGAAGAGGAGTATACGTCGGAGAGGGAGGAGCAGGAGCGTAACCGGGAGCGTAGGGGTCATCGCCTAACAGGAACTGTTCGTAATCATCGTACTCCATTATATCGCCTAACAGGAACTGTTCGTAATCATCGTACTCCATTATTGGGCCTAACAGGAACTGTTCGTAATCATCGTACTCCATTATTGGGAACAACAGGAACTGTTCGTAATCATCGTACTCCATTATTGGGAACAAAAACTCCGATGAGCTCCCAGAGCTCATCGGGCTATATGAGCCCACGCTAGACAACATCTGTTAAATAAAAGCACATTGAAGTGTAGTTAGCACGACGGCTAAGTAAGAAAATCCATGGTCACTCAAAATTCAACAAAGGTTTTTCAAAACAAGTATGTAAGGTACCCACTTACTAATAATGACATTTTCCTCAAAAGAAAATAAGGGTTTTGACAACCTATTTACCAAAATAGCATACGTTCTTCGACGTAAGTTTCATAAACATTTTTATTTGCCCAAAGGCTTTTCAAGCATAGTTCCCAAAATCATTTGCACATCTCACCACTTCATCATGTACAATACTAGTAACACAAAACACACTTTATGCACATGTACATATCATCTATACATATTACTCATAGGTAGCAAGTATATACAACATAACCTCTTCCTTATACCTACATACACATATATGTATATTCATATGCATATTCATCCTTTATGGTACTTATACATATATATATACCTCACGTGTATATGTATATTTATATAAAGATTTTCTTTTTATTTACAATATTTTACACACATATATGAATCACTTGAACCGAGAATATATACATATATATACATCTATAACATATACTACCCACCTAGTTATATACCTATATATTCTACTAACAATTACATATATCCATATGTTTTAACACAAAGCTCATAAATTCCTATTTCAACTATCAATCATTAAATCTTAAGTGACAAAACCAACTTAAGGGATTTCTTACCTCTTGGGTGAAGTGACAAAACCAACTTAAGGGATTTCTTACCTCTTGGGTGAAGCACTTTTTCCAACTTAAGGGATTTCTTACCTCTTGGGTGAAGCACTTTTTGCAACTTAAGGGATTTCTTACCTCTTGGGTGAAGCACTTTTTGCAACTTAAGGGATTTCTTACCTCTTGGGTGAAGCACTTTTTGCAATTTAAGGGATTTCTTACCTCTTGGGTGAAGCACTTTTTGCAATAATAGCTTTGAATCTTTTCTCAATTCTTTCACCAAAAATTCCTAAGCAAAACATACCACCATAACAATAATTTTTAAGAGATTTTAACCTATAGTTAGGTTCTAGGGAAGAAAACAAAGCTTTTAACCGATCAAAAATAGAAATTTACCGAATATTGGTGGTCTTGATGAAGGATTCTAGCTATGGAGGTTGCTAGTCTTGAAGATGAATGGGCAAAATGGGCAAAATGAAGAAGCTTGGAGAAGCTTGGAGATCAAGTCTCTATTTATAGCAACTCTAAATTAATTTAATACTAGCATGTGGTGTAGGGAGTTGCCAAGTGTCAAATTCCTATGGTAACTCAAGGAAAATATCTTTAGCTAGACTGTTAAGGGTTAAACATATATAGTTACGGTAGCAAATAATTTATGTAGGGGTAAATTCGAAACCAAAATTATCCCGAACTCAATACTAACCTTAATTTCTAAAATCGGGCAATGTTCGGTACATCGCGAAATACAGGGATGCTACGGTCGAAATAAATTTTCACTATTACGGGCTAATTTAATTAAATAGGAAATTCAAGGTTAATGGTATGGTGCCTAAAACCCACTTCCTAGGACAATCGGGACAGAACACATATTCCTAAAAATTTTACGGTTCGTGACCGGTACGTACGATCGCAGCTTATTAACGACTATTGTAACTAGTAAAGATTATTTTGAAATATCTATAAATCATAACTTGTGCATGCCAATGCCTTAGAAAATTTTGGGAGTTGGGATCCTCACCAAGACACCAACCCCAACCCTCCACCCCAATAATCCAATATACATACAGGCATCCAGATAGACTGATTCATTATATTGTCAAATAATTCCCTCATGTTAAAAAGAAAATTTCCACATTATGTCAAACAACACATATTTGACTTGCAACTAATTGTAACATACCCAATTATTTTTGTTTAGTGGTTTGCATTGCGATTGTTGACTTGTACAATTTTCAACCTTCATGGCTAAGCGTGGAATCTTTTCATTACAAAACATCAAATTCATTACCTTTTTGTTTATTATATTTAATATAGAAGGAAGAAAACATCGAAAGATAAATTACATAAAGTGAGACCACAATTCTTATGGGACTCCAAAAAAAACAAGCATGAGCAGCTATACAATCTTCTTTATGGTGTATCAAAGGCATGGTTTATTCATTAATTTAAAACATTATATTTGGACTATTTTCAAATGGTATTCTATAATCTAATTTTGCTCGAATAATTATGTGATGGAAATTAATTAAGCATTTTACTTAACATATATAATGAATATATACATTTTTGAAAATTTGTTTTTGTAATTTGTACCATGTGCATCAATCTATGTCAATTGAGTTATATTGACTATGATAAACATTTGTTCTCATAGTACATGGTGCAACTATGTATATGATGTATGATAATATTTGATGCAAAAGACATCAATACCAATTAATATCTTATAATAAACTTATAACTACAGTAATAATTAATTTTATATTGTGGGGACGAGACATCAAAAGCCAAGTCTAGTTAGTGATGATAATTATACAGGGTAGGGTTGGGGAGTATACTCCTTATACCCATCTACCAAATTGCGCCCTGTTCCCAATCTTCATCCCTATATTCAGTCAACCTCTATTTAAGCTAATACAATTCTTAACATTCAAGTAAAGAAAAATTAGAGGAAATAGTTTTCTACTCTCCTAAAGTTTCCCACATGATGTGGTTTATATTTATTGGGTGCTCATGAATTGCTTACTCTATTAGGACTCTATGTATCTGAGTCACACTAGGACTATCAATTCTAGTCTACCTGAGACTTATCTTGTATATATATCTCTATCCTCTATTATTGTAATCATGAAACTCTATTAAATACAAGAATTACGTTCTCATCTTGTATCAGCTAGCTGATAAGCCATGAATTAACCTATAAATATGCTTTAATTGTACTAACTTTTAAGTGAATTTTATGTGTTTGTGCAAGAACGAAGTATATTTCAGTTGTTTATGGCACAATGATTGAAAAGCGGGACCTACGCATGATGAAGCGTAAAATGAAGACAATTCTGGATGAATTCAAGGCAAAAATTGGTCAAGAATGAAGGGTTAAAACCATAGCAAGTTCAACAGAGAATTGGAGCAAAGGAAAAGCCAGATAACACCACCGGGAGGGTGTCACGCTAAAGGTCACGGTGTGACCTACAGCGTGACACCATAGTTATCTTTCAGATGGTGTGTGTCACGCTGCAGGTCACGCCGTGACCTGCAGCGTGACCAGCACCATCTGAAAGTGGCCTGTGTGGTCACGATGAAGGTCACGCCGTGTCCTGCAGGCCACTTTGCGAATTCAAGGCGTCACGCTACAGGTCACGCCGTGACATGCAGCGTGACGGCCTGGAACCCGCAAAGCTTAAGTCTGGTCACGATGAAGGTCACACCGTAACCTCCATCGTGACCAGGCATCCTGAAGGTAGTTTTTTTGCCGCAAATGTCATAGTATAAATAGGATTAGGTTTTATTTTAAATTCATCTTTCAATTTTTCTAAGTCTTCTTTTAGGTTTTCTCTCTATAAACACTTTAGAACATAAATCCACTGCAATTCCATTAGTTTTGAAGAAGATTTAGAGAAGAATTCTCCATTGTAACCACACATTAAACTTCAATTTCATATTTGCTTTTTACAAATTCATTCAAGTAAGAATTCTAATTTCTTCTCCTTTTAATTCTCCAATATCTTTTGTATTTAAATTCATTGTTGATTATTCCAATTGTTTTAGTTTTCAATTCCATTATGGATAGTTAAATCCTTTAGGGATTTAGATTGAATTGTTATGCATGAATGCTTATATGAATTGAATTCTTAACTCTAGGTTTGCATTGCCTTTAGAATGAATATGATTTTGATATTAGATAATTATTTGATTCTTGTTTGATTATGGCCAAATTATGCAAGAAATCTATGGAATTGGTGTTTCACCTATGAGAATAGGGATCCACCATAGCCAACCCTTTCACAATTCTAACTTGCCCTTGAGGAAGAGAAGTTGGAAGGGATTATGCACACAATGTTTTTGATTAAATGTCTCACCTAGTCTAATTGCTATGAGAATGGGATTAGAACTTTGGTGATAGCCAATGTCCACGAGAGTGGCATTGGCATTGACTTAATTCCCTCACTTCATTGTTTTGCATTGTTAAGCCTAGAACCATAGAACATTATAGAAGCATTTGTGCATTGCTATTTGATTTAAATCCTCCTCTTTATCATTGTTTATTTCTCAATTCAATTACTTGTTTTTATCATTATCTAATGCAATCAAATACATCATTTTGGTTAGTTTTCAAACACTTAATGAACTCATTTTTAACCCCTTGCTACTCGAATCCCTCCTAGCCATTCCTAGAGGACAACACTCACAAATCAAACCACTAAAATTACAACTTTCATATGGCGCCGTTGCCGGGGAATGGCATCGGTTTTGAGTAGCATGTCCATTTCGGTTAACATGAACCACCATCTAAGTTAGAGAGTCTAACCTTTTTGTTAAATTGATTTGTCTTTTTTATAATCTCTTTGTTTACTTTCCTTCTTCTTTTTATGCATTTTCAATTGTTACTATGCTCACTTGCAACTACTTCTAGTTGCAAAATACTCTCTTGTCTTTGTTATTGTATTTCCCATGTAATCATGAAACTCTATTAAATACAAGAATTACGTTCTCATCTTGTATCAGCTACCCTAGGTTTCCTTCCTAATGGCTGACAGATCTGTTAATTCGTTTGAACAGACCGTCTCAAATGCGGTGATTTCTTCTTCGATCTCCTCGGCCGTTTCTTCATTTTCAACTGCGCATCACTTTATAAGTATTAAATTAACGAATACAAATTTTTTGTATTAGCGAGCTCAAGTGATACCGTTTCTTCGAGGGCATGATCTCATGGGATTCGTTGATGGAACCAATCCCTGCTCGTCGTCTCTTCTCCCCCCGGCGACAATAGTGTTTCGCCTCAGCCCAACCCACTTCATGCTGCGTGGGTGCGACAGGACCAAGCTGTCCTTATCATGTTGATTTCTTCCTTCTCGCATGAAGTCATACATCACGCTCTCGGCCGGACTACATCTCAGACAATATGGCTCTCGGTTGAACGCGTTCTAGCCTCATCCTCCGTCGCTGATTATATCACCCAAGCCCAGGTCATTAACAAAGACCTCGCACTCGTCAGCCGGCTGGTTTCCTTGGACGAACAAATCTTTACGTCTTCAAGGGTCTTTGGTCATAATTTGTTCCTTTGACCGCGTCTTTGGCTATTCGTGGGCAGCCTGTGTTTCTCCAAGAGCTTTTCGATTTGCTGGGGTCTAATGAATGGGTCGCCGGTGCCGGCTATGGTAGTGCAGTACCAGCGCCGACAGCTTTCGCGGTTCAGCGAGGAAGTCCGCAGCAACAACGTCATCCCTGGCATGGCGGACAGCAGCATGGTAGTTCTCAGCCTCGGTCCGGTGAGGGCGGTGTTCAGCGTGGTGGCAGACAGCGTGGTTCGCGTGGAAATCATGGTGGCTGCAATGGCAGGTGGCATTCGCGATGCTAGTTGTGTGGTGTGATTGGTCACACTACTCCTTCGTGTTACTCTCATGTCTCTCGTCCTCAAGTCAATCTCACATATCTGGAGGGCACACGTAATCTTCAATCTGATTCGCATTTATGGATTTCTTACACTAGAGCCACAAATCATGCTACTACGGATATTGCTGCTTTGTCCACATCTGAGGAGTGCACTGGTGGTGATACATTGCGAGTTGGTGATGGTAAGGGCCTATATATTAGTCGTGTAGGTCATGCATCTATAATTACCCCATCTAGAGTTTTTAAATGTCTGACATTCTACATATTCCCGGTTTGTCTTCGTCTTTATTATATGTCCAAAAATTTGCTATAGATAACAATGTCTTGTTTTAGTTTCACCCTTCTTTCTTTGTTGTGAAAGATATCCACACCAAGGTGATTCTTCTACGCAGCAATAGTTCAAGGGGATTGTACACGTTACCTGCATCGTAGTCCAGGCCTCAAGCTTTTGTTTCTTCTCGTGCTTCGTCTTCGGTGTGGCATGATCGCTTAGGTCATCCCTGACAACAACTTGCGTGCATAGGGTGACTCCCCGAGTGTCGGTCTCGAAGGAGGGACGTGGAGGTGTGTCAAACATTCGGGAGTTTACTTGATTGGATCATGCATAGGACTCGAGTGTGGTGAAGTGTGATTTGTGAGTGAGAGTAGTTCATTGGTTGGTTTGAGTGTAAGAGAGTAGTAAAGTAAAAGTGATTTTGTGAATATGTAAAAGGGGTAGGGATTGGATAGTGTTCATGAATATTGCATAGTGAGAGTCTAAGGTCATGGATTATGATTGCTAGGATATTGTCTACTCAAGAGTGTGTTGTCTTAGTCCTTTTCCACCTTGTGTACTAAGGCTTCTTTGACTTAGGAGTGCCTTCAAGCATCCAAAGTTCTAAGAGGAATTTTATCAAACACTTAAGCTACACACTATCCTACTATTCTTAAGAAGTCCATAGGAACTATGATTGTGTCAAGCTTCAAATCCTAACTCTATTCAAAGACATGAAAGAGTCAAGAGCTCAATCTCTCATCTAGATTGGCCAAATCCAAACAAGATCTCATCAAAACAACAATCAATAGACAAGAATAGATAATCCATCAACACAAACACATAGATCCAAGATATAGAGATAAGTTCATCACACTAGCAATATTCAATCACACAATCCAAATCCCTAGACTAAACTAGCTACTCATAATATGAAATTCAAGTGAAGGATGTATGTATGGGGTGAGTGTAGGTGCGAATGTGAAGGGTGGAAGTGGTAAAACGAAGAGTCAAGACTCCGCGAGTGTTATAATCGGATGTCAAAACGATGCATTTTAAATCTAATTAAGACCCCTTATAAGTGATATTCTTAGTGTTTATCATCAAGCAAAAGCTAACTTAATCCAAGAACAAGATAGCTAAAATTATAGAAATGAAATAGAGATCACCTAGAGAGAAGAAGATCTTCAATCCAAGCTTGTTGTCTTCTACAATGGAGATTGATCTAATCTAAAAACTAAGAAAAAANCGTCATCCCTGGCATGGCGGACAGCAGCATGGTAGTTCTCAGCCTCGGTCCGGTGAGGGCGGTGTTCAGCGTGGTGGCAGACAGCGTGGTTCGCGTGGAAATCATGGTGGCTGCAATGGCAGGTGGCATTCGCGATGCTAGTTGTGTGGTGTGATTGGTCACACTACTCCTTCGTGTTACTCTCATGTCTCTCGTCCTCAAGTCAATCTCACATATCTGGAGGGCACACGTAATCTTCAATCTGATTCGCATTTATGGATTTCTTACACTAGAGCCACAAATCATGCTACTACGGATATTGCTGCTTTGTCCACATCTGAGGAGTGCACTGGTGGTGATACATTGCGAGTTGGTGATGGTAAGGGCCTATATATTAGTCGTGTAGGTCATGCATCTATAATTACCCCATCTAGAGTTTTTAAATGTCTGACATTCTACATATTCCCGGTTTGTCTTCGTCTTTATTATATGTCCAAAAATTTGCTATAGATAACAATGTCTTGTTTTAGTTTCACCCTTCTTTCTTTGTTGTGAAAGATATCCACACCAAGGTGATTCTTCTACGCAGCAATAGTTCAAGGGGATTGTACACGTTACCTGCATCGTAGTCCAGGCCTCAAGCTTTTGTTTCTTCTCGTGCTTCGTCTTCGGTGTGGCATGATCGCTTAGGTCATCCCTGACAACAACTTGCGTGCATAGGGTGACTCCCCGAGTGTCGGTCTCGAAGGAGGGACGTGGAGGTGTGTCAAACATTCGGGAGTTTACTTGATTGGATCATGCATAGGACTCGAGTGTGGTGAAGTGTGATTTGTGAGTGAGAGTAGTTCATTGGTTGGTTTGAGTGTAAGAGAGTAGTAAAGTAAAAGTGATTTTGTGAATATGTAAAAGGGGTAGGGATTGGATAGTGTTCATGAATATTGCATAGTGAGAGTCTAAGGTCATGGATTATGATTGCTAGGATATTGTCTACTCAAGAGTGTGTTGTCTTAGTCCTTTTCCACCTTGTGTACTAAGGCTTCTTTGACTTAGGAGTGCCTTCAAGCATCCAAAGTTCTAAGAGGAATTTTATCAAACACTTAAGCTACACACTATCCTACTATTCTTAAGAAGTCCATAGGAACTATGATTGTGTCAAGCTTCAAATCCTAACTCTATTCAAAGACATGAAAGAGTCAAGAGCTCAATCTCTCATCTAGATTGGCCAAATCCAAACAAGATCTCATCAAAACAACAATCAATAGACAAGAATAGATAATCCATCAACACAAACACATAGATCCAAGATATAGAGATAAGTTCATCACACTAGCAATATTCAATCACACAATCCAAATCCCTAGACTAAACTAGCTACTCATAATATGAAATTCAAGTGAAGGATGTATGTATGGGGTGAGTGTAGGTGCGAATGTGAAGGGTGGAAGTGGTAAAACGAAGAGTCAAGACTCCGCGAGTGTTATAATCGGATGTCAAAACGATGCATTTTAAATCTAATTAAGACCCCTTATAAGTGATATTCTTAGTGTTTATCATCAAGCAAAAGCTAACTTAATCCAAGAACAAGATAGCTAAAATTATAGAAATGAAATAGAGATCACCTAGAGAGAAGAAGATCTTCAATCCAAGCTTGTTGTCTTCTACAATGGAGATTGATCTAATCTAAAAACTAAGAAAAATGGAGAAAGTTCTCCAAAGGAAAAACTAAGAAAAGGGAAAACTAAAATTCTGGAATCCTCCTTTGGAAATTCATCAAAGGGGTTTAAATAGTCTCCGAAATGACAACCCTAGCTGAAATTCGCGCATCATCGTCTCCACGCCTCTCACACGCGTGTGAGCGTGCGTGGGAAGCTTCTGGAAAGTTTTCACGCCTGCTCACACGCGTGTGGCCTTCCAGTTTGGTCCTCCGGGGCTCCGCTCTTGCCTGGTTTGCTCTTTAAGCTCATCTTTTGGTCCTATTTGCTCCCGGGGCTCCTGTTTTGCTTCTTTTAAGCTAAAAGTAGCTTCCGTGCATCAGTTAGTGATTTTCAAGCATTTACGCACATAATTTACCAAATAAGGATGCTATAGACGTGATAAAACACCCTAAAATGTGCCTGAAATAAGGGTATCTCGGAGTCTTATCAAATTTTCCACACTTTGCTTCTTGCTTGTCCTCAAGCAAGACATTTTACTCTCTAAGCATATAAGTCTCCGAGATACTCTCCCATGCAAAATAAAGCTTTTGGCAAGTCAAAATAATGGGTGTCTAAGACTGTTGAAACGGGGGAAATCATTTTTGTTATCTATAAAGGATTTTGGTAAGATGTCAGCAACTCAAGAAATATTTTCAGGAAATAAAAACCTTTCGTAGATAAAACAAATAAAACAAGGGATCACACTTCTCGCACCATACGCAAGCATGCATTTCCAAAGTTTTGGTTCACCTTTTATTTAAATAGGGCCTCTAGCCGATCCCACTAGTGGGAACGATGTGCACTAGCTAATCAACTTTCCATCCTTATACGCCAAAGCCCAACGTAAATGTAAATGAGGGTAGGGGCATGGACCACTCACCGCTTTTGTCTTAGCGCGGTCCCTCTTTCTTCTCACTTTCTAGGATAACGTCATCGAGCCACCCGACTTCACATGGAGATCCATGTTTTTTCGAAGGTCAGTGCAATGGGTACTCGAATCCTAGCAAAGCGGCTCACCTCAGCTCTATTTTCTCAATTCTTGGGATCTTTTTATGTGAACAACCGACTCCAGATAAAGCTTTTTTTTTACCGAAGACTATGGTTTAGACACAACCCAACGAATTGGCTTCCCTCAATTTTAAACTCTTTGGTAATTGGCCTTTTGCCTTTTCGACTTCTCCTCGTGTCAACCCCTCATGCCTTTTTCTATTTAATGTTCAAGGGTTTTGTTTTCTCATTAAGCTCACCATTAGGCTCACCTTTTACCCCATGCCCTACCAATGTTAGTTCAATTCTGGGCCTCGCTAGTTTTATCTTTCTAAAATTAAAGAGTGCACACTCCCACTTCGAGAGATCCTTGACTAAGGTCCTACGTAAATAAGAGGTGAACATCATGCAAGCAGACAAGAATATAAACTTATTTGGCTCTAAACACTCTCATGGGTGCGAAAAGTAACTTCCTCAAAGATATTTCGAGAGTAAAAAAATTTTGGGCATCTAGTCAAAATTCTCCCTAGATAACACAAATAATAACTCNCTCTTGCCTGGTTTGCTCTTAAAGCTCATCTTTTGGTCCTATTCGCTCCCGGGGCTCCTGTTTTGCTTCTTTTAAGCTAAAAGTAGCTTCCGTGCATCAGTTAGTGATTTTCAAGCATTTACGCACATAATTTACCAAATAAGGATGCTATAGACGTGATAAAACACCCTAAAATGTGCCTGAAATAAGGGTATCTCGGAGTCTTATCAAATTTTCCACACTTTGCTTCTTGCTTGTCCTCAAGCAAGACATTTTACTCTCTAAGCATATAAGTCTCCGAGATACTCTCCCATGCAAAATAAAGCTTTTGGCAAGTCAAAATAATGGGTGTCTAAGACTGTTGAAACGGGGGAAATCATTTTTGTTATCTATAAAGGATTTTGGTAAGATGTCAGCAACTCAAGAAATATTTTCAGGAAATAAAAACCTTTCGTAGATAAAACAAATAAAACAAGGGATCACACTTCTCGCACCATACGCAAGCATGCATTTCCAAAGTTTTGGTTCACCTTTTATTTAAATAGGGCCTCTAGCCGATCCCACTAGTGGGAACGATGTGCACTAGCTAATCAACTTTCCATCCTTATACGCCAAAGCCCAACGTAAATGTAAATGAGGGTAGGGGCATGGACCACTCACCGCTTTTGTCTTAGCGCGGTCCCTCTTTCTTCTCACTTTCTAGGATAACGTCATCGAGCCACCCGACTTCACATGGAGATCCATGTTTTTTCGAAGGTCAGTGCAATGGGTACTCGAATCCTAGCAAAGCGGCTCACCTCAGCTCTATTTTCTCAATTCTTGGGATCTTTTTATGTGAACAACCGACTCCAGATAAAGCTTTTTTTTTACCGAAGACTATGGTTTAGACACAACCCAACGAATTGGCTTCCCTCAATTTTAAACTCTTTGGTAATTGGCCTTTTGCCTTTTCGACTTCTCCTCGTGTCAACCCCTCATGCCTTTTTCTATTTAATGTTCAAGGGTTTTGTTTTCTCATTAAGCTCACCATTAGGCTCACCTTTTACCCCATGCCCTACCAATGTTAGTTCAATTCTGGGCCTCGCTAGTTTTATCTTTCTAAAATTAAAGAGTGCACACTCCCACTTCGAGAGATCCTTGACTAAGGTCCTACGTAAATAAGAGGTGAACATCATGCAAGCAGACAAGAATATAAACTTATTTGGCTCTAAACACTCTCATGGGTGCGAAAAGTAACTTCCTCAAAGATATTTCGAGAGTAAAAAAATTTTGGGCATCTAGTCAAAATTCTCCCTAGATAACACAAATAATAACTCTCTTTTCAAAACTGCAAATGCACCCGCTTATCATTCCCAAGAGCTTCAACTTCTAAAACTAAGCATGTAAGCATGTAAAGCACGAAGTGCGTCCTTTCCACACTTTGGAAATTGCTCTGGGATAAAGGGTCTGCATCAAACGATCCTATTAATCATGGTAAACTTAAGTATAGTCATACACCTATAAAGAAAATATTTCCACACTTTAAAGATCAAAACGGGGCTTAAAATTAGAAAAGGGATAAGAGGATAAACCAAGTATGCATCCCTCTTTCCACACTTTAGCTTCCAGCATAGGCTCTCTCCCGTTATAGATGCTCTATAAGAAATGGAGACATAACATACAAAAAGGGTTTTCGGAGTACTATTCAATTATTATAAGCTGATAGAAATATAAAAGCAATAAAAATAATAAAAACTTAGATAATAAAACATAAAAATAAGTAGAAATATTCGAATAGAAATGCAGAAAAGTAAAGTAGTTGGAAATTAAATAACATAAAGCGATAAAGATAAATAAAGCAAAGTAAAGAGATAAAAAAAATAAAAGTCGGAACCCCGCGCATAGGGATCCTAATGTTCAGGTGGGGCCATCAACCATAGTAACCAANTTGGTTCACCTTTTATTTAAATAGGGCCTCTAGCCGATCCCACTAGTGGGAACGATGTGCACTAGCTAATCAACTTTCCATCCTTATACGCCAAAGCCCAACGTAAATGTAAATGAGGGTAGGGGCATGGACCACTCACCGCTTTTGTCTTAGCGCGGTCCCTCTTTCTTCTCACTTTCTAGGATAACGTCATCGAGCCACCCGACTTCACATGGAGATCCATGTTTTTTCGAAGGTCAGTGCAATGGGTACTCGAATCCTAGCAAAGCGGCTCACCTCAGCTCTATTTTCTCAATTCTTGGGATCTTTTTATGTGAACAACCGACTCCAGATAAAGCTTTTTTTTTACCGAAGACTATGGTTTAGACACAACCCAACGAATTGGCTTCCCTCAATTTTAAACTCTTTGGTAATTGGCCTTTTGCCTTTTCGACTTCTCCTCGTGTCAACCCCTCATGCCTTTTTCTATTTAATGTTCAAGGGTTTTGTTTTCTCATTAAGCTCACCATTAGGCTCACCTTTTACCCCATGCCCTACCAATGTTAGTTCAATTCTGGGCCTCGCTAGTTTTATCTTTCTAAAATTAAAGAGTGCACACTCCCACTTCGAGAGATCCTTGACTAAGGTCCTACGTAAATAAGAGGTGAACATCATGCAAGCAGACAAGAATATAAACTTATTTGGCTCTAAACACTCTCATGGGTGCGAAAAGTAACTTCCTCAAAGATATTTCGAGAGTAAAAAAATTTTGGGCATCTAGTCAAAATTCTCCCTAGATAACACAAATAATAACTCTCTTTTCAAAACTGCAAATGCACCCGCTTATCATTCCCAAGAGCTTCAACTTCTAAAACTAAGCATGTAAGCATGTAAAGCACGAAGTGCGTCCTTTCCACACTTTAAAGTAAACATCGTCCTCGATGTTTCTATACGTACAGGGTAAAAGAACGAAACAGGGATTCTAAGGATAGACAAATAAAAATCCCTTTCCACACTTTGGAAATTGCTCTGGGATAAAGGGTCTGCATCAAACGATCCTATTAATCATGGTAAACTTAAGTATAGTCATACACCTATAAAGAAAATATTTCCACACTTTAAAGATCAAAACGGGGCTTAAAATTAGAAAAGGGATAAGAGGATAAACCAAGTATGCATCCCTCTTTCCACACTTTAGCTTCCAGCATAGGCTCTCTCCCGTTATAGATGCTCTATAAGAAATGGAGACATAACATACAAAAAGGGTTTTCGGAGTACTATTCAATTATTATAAGCTGATAGAAATATAAAAGCAATAAAAATAATAAAAACTTAGATAATAAAACATAAAAATAAGTAGAAATATTCGAATAGAAATGCAGAAAAGTAAAGTAGTTGGAAATTAAATAACATAAAGCGATAAAGATAAATAAAGCAAAGTAAAGAGATAAAAAAAATAAAAGTCGGAACCCCGCGCATAGGGATCCTAATGTTCAGGTGGGGCCATCAACCATAGTAACCAAAGTCACAGAACTCAGAATCAAGTGTCAAACCATAGTAACCAAAGTCACAGAACTCAGAATCAAGTGTCAATCAGTCATAACCAAAGTCACAGAACTCAGAATCAAGTGTCAATCAGTCAGAACCAAAGTCACAGAACTCAGAATCAAGTGTCAATCAGTCAGGACCGAGAAAACAGAACTCAGAATCAAGTGTCAATCAGTCAGGACCGAGAAAAATTGAATCAGAATCAAGTGTCAATCAGTCAGGACCGAGAAAAATTGAAAGAAGGCATCACTCATCACCGAAGGGATGGAATTGCCTGTCGAATCTAGCTTCAAGAGCGGCAATTCTCCTATCATTTTCCTCCACCGCCTGTCTCATAGCGGCAATTCTCCTATCATTTTCCTCCACCGCCTGTCTCATGCCGGCAATTCTCCTATCATTTTCCTCCACCGCCTGTCTCATGCGGTTAATTCTCCTATCATTTTCCTCCACCGCCTGTCTCATGCGGTTGAGGTCCTCGGTGTGGTCCTCCACCGCCTGTCTCATGCGGTTGAGGTCCTCGGTGTGGACATCCTCCGCCTGTCTCATGCGGTTGAGGTCCTCGGTGTGGACATCCTATCTTGCAGAGATGGATGTGAAGTGGCCTTGCTGCCAAGTATGCTCCTCACGCCAACAGTTCATTTGTTCCTCATGGAGCTGTCTATGAAAATTTTGTGACGTGGTCCACTCCATTGGAGTAGGGCCTTGCTCTTGTGCAGCATCCTCCTCCTCATTCTCTTCCTCGTCCTCGTTGTCATCATCAGAAGCCTCTAGATCAGGTGCATCATCACCTCCAAGCCTTAATTCTGCAGCAAAAAACTCACCTACGGAGAAAGAAATTGTACAACCATCGGATCTCTCTCCCATCAACCGGTTCAGTAGGCCCAACCCAATGCACAGTTTAGTAACAAAAGGTCCAATAAACACAGTCTGAACCTTAGGCTTTAGCTGGGTCTGGAGCCACTTCCTAGCTTGAATGCCCATGTTGATGCGAACATCATTCTCCATGCACCACATGTAGAATAGATCCTGCTTGTATACCTTGTTGCGGTTTGTGGTTCTGCCTGAGAGATTTATGGCGAAGGCTAGTCTGATAGCCTTCAGAGCATTCCGGGTGATGAGCTTTGCTTTCAAATTTGAAGAGTTATATGGGGCATTGTTGGTGATTCTTCTCCAATACTGTCTAGCAACTTCGTCAGTATCAAAATCTTCCTTGAAATCTCTGAAATATGGCATGGATACGCTTGCTGCATCATGAAAACCGAGTGTAACACCTAAAGTGTTGACAGACATACTGTAGTGGTTGCCGAAAAGAGTGAATGAAATAGACTCCCTTGCATCGTTGACTTCCCTTCTAATCTCTAGGGTCGCCAAGAACTCATAGGTGACAGGCGCATAGGTGGGTCCTCTCCACTGAAACAGATAGCGGAGCTGTGGGTGCCTAAGGAGCATATTTACTTCTTCCAAACAACCAAATTCTCTTAAAACATTGTCCTCAAAGTGACGGCCAACAGAAAGCTGCTTCCCTTTATAGTTAGCTACCGTTGCAAGTTGAATAGGTGTCAAGTGTCGCAATGACCTTGACCCCGGCTCTTGTATAGCCTGTTGAGCAGTAGCTTGTTGCCGTGTCCTAGATCGACTCGATTCTCCTACCTCATGTTATGATTTCTTTGCAGTTTCTTTCGAGCGTCCCATCCTACAAATTATATAAATTATTATTCATGGTAATTGGCTTTAAACAAGTCACCATCATAATAGTGCAAAATTCCTTGTCAAAATAATGGATTTCAAACATATAGGGCTAAGAATTTTTGAAAATTTTGTCATAGTTTCCCCTATATTTTGGACAATTCTATCATAAGAATATCAACAATATCATTCCATTATCACACACATGCATAAAATCATCATAAGATATATCAATTTGATAGTCAAATAAGAAGTCAACTACAAAAGTCAAGAATTTCAAAAAGTCAACTTCATCTTCTTCCCCAAATTCAAAATTAGGGTTTGAAATTGAAATTTAATTTGGGCAATGTAGCATGTGAAAAATCAAATTGATGGTGTATAATAGTTCTATAACAAGTTTGTTCATCAATTCAAGCATCAATTTCATAATTTCAACAAGAAATCTAACAAACCCATTTGTTCATCAATGGTGTTCACACTTGAAGTTCAAGAATATATAACAATCCATCAATGTAACCATCAATAATGAAAGAAAACATCAAAGGATAGTTCTATGAAGCATTATAACCAATTTAATCATTCAAAATCATGCTAGGCAATGTAGAATAAATTTCACATTCAAGCTCTTCCAAACTCATGAATATTCAAGGATAAAGAGTTAAAAAGATGAAAAATTACCTTGATGTTGATGTTTTGATCTTCCTTGAAGGTAAAAAGTAAGAAATATGTTCAAACCTTGAGTTTGGTTCTTCCTTGCGTGGAGAAGAGAAGAGAAAAATGGTGTTTTAGGGCTAGGGGGCGTGGAGTGGCCGAACAAGGGTTTTAAACCCGTAGGGGGTCTTCCACGCCGGTCACACTCGTGTGGCCGTGCGTGGGAGCTCTCTGCCTCGCTCCCACGCATGGCAACACGCGTGTGAGCGTGCGTGGGAGGCTACTGCCTCGTTCCCACGCACGGCTACACACGTGTGAGCCTCGTGTAGGTCCACTGCATTGTTTTCTTCCGATTTTTGGCCTTGCCTTCCATACCTATATCCATATTTAGCCTTTCCAAAGCAATTTTTAGTCCCGACTCCTAGAAGTTAGTCCTCAAAACATGGTTCCATATGATTGTAGAAATTTATTAGAACAAAAATATTAAAAACGAAAGCATAAAAATAATGTAAAAATGTTTTATTAAAACCTTGGGTTGCCTCCCAAGTAGCGCCACGGTTTACGTCATTGGCTAGACGCATCATTCCTTGGTTGAAATTCAACCATATTCCTTGTAGACGCATCATTCCTTGGTTGAAATTCAACCATATTCCTTGGTGACGCATCATTCCTTGGTTGAAATTCAACCATATTCCTTGGTAGTGCATCATTCCTTGGTTGAAATTCAACCATATTCCTTGGTAGTGTGTAGAAAGCATTTTGGTACCCACGTGTTTTTCCAGGTAAACTTATCATTCTTCCACTTCGGTTTTGGTTTCACGTTTGATTTGACCTTTGCCCTTTCATCATCATTAGTTCCTTCTTTTGCTTTTTCCTTGTTGTCATTTGTGGCTTGTCCCTCAAATCTTAGGGTAATTTCTCCTGAACTAACATCTATTCCTGCACGACAAGTAGCCAGAAATGGTCTTCCGAGAATTAAGGATTCATGGGGATCATCATCTCCCATCTTGCAGACAATAAAATCGACAGGTACAAGAAATTTCCCTATTCTTACTAAAACATCTTCCGCTAAGCCTTCAGGATACCATGTGGTTCCGTCAGCTAAAAGTAGAGTCAGCCTCGTCGGTTTCAGACGTGGTAAGTTCAGTTTTTCAAAAAGATTTAAAAGGACATTTCTAGGTTCCATGTTCTGTATAGAACAAGGGATCAATAAAGCTCCAGGGTCACCCTTCTTTCTGGGGTTTCCCTCAGTTAAACAAGCCGAAGATTCTTGGCTTAAACAGGTAAAATTATCACAAATGTCATTCTCAAACAATTCACGGTATTCTTTGCTATTGAAAAATTTTCGAATAAAAGCTTTAATTGTACCTTCCCGGGCTGTTTCTTTCTCTTTTGAACTTTTGATGTTGTCTCGTGGTAGCTCCTTTTCTTTCGGGCATTCTTCCGAAGTGGTTTTCTCCTTGTGTTCTTTCATTGATATGGTGCACGAGCTATTCACATTCTTCAATTCAAGATTTGGACTACAAGAGGTAGTCTTGTTTCTTTGGTCATCTACCTTACATTGACATGTTCCACAGATGGCATCCATTGGATCACACTTCTCATGAGTTTCTTCTTTGGCATCAATGGCGTTGACTCTCTCTTTCGGGTTGTTTTCAGTGTTGCTTGGGAGTTGTACGTAGTGTCGATCTGACATCATCTTAAACATCTGAGAGATTTGATTCTCAATTGTCTTTAGTGTAGCCTTAGACTCTTGGCGAAGACTAGAAATTTCTTACCTAATCTCTTGAGTAATTTCTTGTTTCAGATTTGCCCGATCATTTTTGAGTTCCATGATCGTCCTTGTAAGTCTTTCATCTACTTCACGGATGTCATCCCTCCTTTGTTGAGTAAAATCAAGTTGAGAGTCGTATTGTGGCCTGAACTGGGTCAATTGATTTCCATTTCCTTGGTTTTGATTGTACATCAGTCTGTTCTTGTCATTATGTCCATATGCAGGCTTGTTTCCATAGTTGTATTGTCTTTGCGCTTGATATCCGTCATTGTTGTTATTGTTCCAACCCTCTCCCTGTTTCCAATTGTTGTTTGATCTTTGGTTTTGTCCATAAGCATTCAAGTTGGAGTTCCTTTGATAATCTACCGCCTCAACTTGTTCAGATGCAGATGTAGAAGTGCAAATATTGGTGTCATGAGGTCCTCCACAGATATTACAATAAAGTGCCAAGGCCATGTAAGGCTTGGGCTTTCCTTCCATTTTTTCTACCATAGCCTGTAGCTTTTTTATTTCGTGATTCATTGCTTCGATTTTGGCCTCACTTGCCACTCGATTATCAACTTCATAAATTCCTCCATGATCTCCTCTTCGTTCATACCAACAGGATGTGTTTTTAGATATTCTCTCGATTAGTTCCTCAGCCTCTTGCAAAGCTAGGGAGACAAAGGCACCGCTGGAGGATGAGTCAAGCGACATCTTTCCTTCATCCGTCAACCCTCCATAGAATGAGCTAATCATGTCCCAGGGGTGCATCAAATCTTGTGGGCATTGCCTTTTAAGAACTTTGAATCTTCGCCAAGCCTCTCCCAAACTTTCAAGTCTTCCTTGTTTGAATTCTTGTATCAACCTTCTGATCCTCATAGTTTTTGTGATGGGAAAGAACTCGTTCATGAATTCACGATGCAACTGTTGCCACGTTCTGAAATGATTGTCGTCTTGGCTTTCCAACCATTGTGCTGCCTCTCCTATATTTGAGTCGAACTATTTCCTCGCTAACGCCTTCTTGTCTGTACATCCCACATGCTCGTATAAACCATGTGATGTGTGCGTTGGGATCTTCAGATGGTAATCCCGAGTATTGACTATTTTGAACCAGTGTGAGAATAGTTGGATGCACGTGAAAGCTGACGTTCTCCATTGGAGGTACATAGATTGAGTTGTGCATGTTAAAATCCGGAGTCATGTAATCTGCAATTGATCTTTGTGGTTCTTGAGGATTTCCATAATATCCCTCTTCACGAATGTTCTCTTGATTATTTGCTCTGTTAGCTTGTGGTTCTTCAATGATCGGTTCTTCATGGTTAATTGGTACTTGTGGATTTGGTATTGTTGTGCCTCTTCCTTGTGGATTTCTTGTTGCGCTTGATGAAGCCATTAGTGATCCTTGGATATTTTTCCTTCTAGTTGCTCTATTAATTTCAGGAATGTAGGGTAGTAAACCTTGGTTTCCTTTTGCTCTCGTGTGCATTCACCTAGTAAAATTTTCAATGAAACAAAAATTTCCACAATTGACTAGAAGTAGTCAATTGGGTTAGTAGCAAAAACAAGTAAAAACGAAATAAAATTAAATGGAATGGATTAACATTTCTCAAATCTAGCATTCATTCAATCAAAGTAAACAAAAACATATGACAACCTATTGCCCTCCCCGGCAACGGTGCCATTCTGACAACAACTTGCGTGCATAGGGTGAAATGTCAAAAGATATTTATGTTAAAACGGAAAGTATGTGACTCCCCGAGTGTCGGTCTCGAAGGAGGGACGTGGAGGTGTGTGTCAAACATTCGGGAGTTTACTTGATTGGATCATGCATAGGACTCGAGTGTGGTGAAGTGTGATTTGTGAGTGAGAGTAGTTCATTGGTTGGTTTGAGTGTAAGAGAGTAGTAAAGTAAAAGTGATTTTGTGAATATGTAAAAAGGGTAGGGATTGGATAGTGTTCATGAATATTGCATAGTGAGAGTCTAAGATCATGGATTATGATTGCTAGGATATTGTCTACTCAAGAGTGTGTTGTCTTAGTCTTTTTCCACCTTGTGTACTAAGGCTTCTTTGACTTAGGAGTGCCTTCAAGCATCCAAAGTTCTAAGAGGAATTTTATCAAACACTTAAGCTACACACTATCCTACTATTCTTAAGAAGTCTATAGGAACTTTGATTGTGTAAAGCTTCAAATCCTAACTCTAATCAAAGAAATGAAAGAGTCAAGAGCTCAATCTCTCATCTAGATTGGCCAAATCCAAACAAGATCTCATCAAAACAACAATCAAAAGACAAGAATAGATAATCCATCAACGCAAACTCATAGATCCAAGATATAGAAATAAGATCATCACAAAAGCAATATTCAATCACACAATCCAAATCCCTAGACTAAATTAGCTACTCATGATATGAAATGCAAGCAAAAGCTAATTTAATCCAAGAACAAGATAGCTAAAATTATAGAAATGAAATAGAGATCACCTAGAGAGAAGAAGATCTTCAATCCAAGCTTGTTGTCTTCTACAATGGAGATTGATCTAATCTAAAAACTAAGAAAAAATGGAGAAAGTTCTCCAAAGGAAAAACTAAGAAAAGGGAAAACTAAAATTCTGGAATCCTGGCCTGAAAATTCATCAAAGGGGTTTAAATAGTCTTCGAAATGACAACCCTAGCTGAAATTCGCGCATTGCAGTCTCCATGCCTCTCACACGCGTGTGAGCGTGCGTGGGGAGCTTCTGGAAAATTTCCACGCTTGCTCACACGCGTGTGGCCTTCCAGATTGGTCCTTCGGTGCTCCGCTCTTGCCTGGTTTGCTCTTAAAGCTCATCTTTTGGTCCTATTCGCTCCCGGGGCTCCTGTTTTGCTTCTTTTAAGCTAAAAGTAGCTTCCGTGCATCCGTTAGTGATTTTCAAGCATTTACGCACATAATTTACCAAATAAGGATGCTATAGACGTGATAAGACACCCTAAAATGTGCCTGAAATAAGGGTATCTCGGAGTCTTATCAATCCCCATCAAAGCGTTTTGAGTCATATTCTTCCTTTGTGTTCTATTATTTGTTCGAATAGTAGTAATCGTTCTAGTTCTTGTTTGTGTTCAGCATGTCAGTTGGGTTAGTTCGAATGTTCTTGATTTAATCTATACTAATATTTGGGGTCTAGCTCCTATTATATCGTCTACTGGTTATCGCTACTTTGTTCTTTTTGTTGATGACCATTCTCGTTAGACTTGAATCATTCCTATGCGATTAAAATCTGATTTGTATGCTATATTTGATCAGTTTCGGGCTTTGGTTGAGCGATCGTTTAATCGAACAATCAAAGCTATACAATCTGATTTAGGAGCTGAATTCAAAAAGTTGCATTCCTTGTTTGTTCAGTTAGGGCTCAATTATAGGCAGTCTTGTGCCTATACTCATAAACAGAATGGCCGAGTCGAACGAAAGCATAGACATGTTGTTGAAACAGGTCTTACTCTCTTGGCTCGTGCTTCTATTCTCTCTCGTTTCTAGGACTATGTTTTTGAAACTGTTGTTTACTTGATCAACAAAATGCCATTTACTGTCTTAAAAAACTCCATTCCTTATCTTACCTAGCGCAAGTCTCCTCCATCCTATTTCTTCCTACGTGCGTTTGGTTGTCTTTGTTATTGATAAGCACCAAGAATAGCACTTATTAGGGGTCTTTATTAGATTAAAAGCGCATCGTTTTGACATCCAATTACAACAATTGCATGCATTTCAGCTCAAATGCGATCAATTTCTTCTAACAACATTTCTAGAAAGAGTTTTGAAGTATTTTACAGGTTCGAGAGGGATTTTAAGCTAAAATAGAGCAAAAGACAAACAAGCCGAAATGCAGTAGCGTCTCACGTAGCCTCACACGCGTGTGGCTAGGCGTGGAATCATTCCAGAGAGCCACCACACCACTCACACGCGTGTGAGCAAGCGTGGTCGGGCCAAGGACTATTTTGGGAAATTTGTTCCTTTTCTTTGTCACATATATAAATCCCTTTTGCCCTAAACCTAGAAGGAGATCAGAAAATTGATAGGATAGAATAGATAGATCTAGAGGGTTTTCTCCCCTCTTAGGGGAAAAATCCTTCCTTCCATAGTTTAGAATAGATCAAGGGCAAGAATGAAGATTGGGATTCAAGATCAAGGTTGTAAGATCCCCTTTTTCAAGGGTGGTAACCATTCTCTTCAATTTCTAATTCAATACTTGTTTCTTTGAATTTTCCCTTCTTGTTCTTGTTTATTAGTATGCTAGAGTATATTAGATAGGGGATTGGTGGCCCCATGTTAGATCTATGTGGATGTTTAATATTATTGCTTTGAATTGT
Organism: Ipomoea triloba; assembly: GCF_003576645.1. NCBI lineage: Eukaryota > Viridiplantae > Streptophyta > Magnoliopsida > Solanales > Convolvulaceae > Ipomoea > Ipomoea triloba. Next base: position 8,170,133 of record NC_044920.1, on the reverse strand, counting down.
GAATTGCTTGCTTGTTAGATGTTGAACTTGTGTGGATGATGTTCTTCAAGTTTTGTGCTTTTTGTGGCCACATTAGATAGCAAACCCAAAGGAAGTGAGTGTGTGCGCGATAGCGGCCACCCACGAGTCTCACTCACCCACATCTCCGCTCTTAGTCCGGAAGGACAAGATCCGAGAGGAGTGGTAGACAAAGTGTTCGATGAAATGCCCCAACCGAATGAGGATGTGGGAGTCCAAAGTGTGACGCCACTTGGTAGTGTGCCATGAACTCCCTAGTCTATTCCACGACTTGCAATCGCAAAACCGACCAAAGATAAACCACATGGAAAAGCCTAGAGCTCCAATCTCCACTTTACTTTTCTTTATTTTAAACAACTTTTATCAACCTTACCCTCTTACCAATGAATCCAACTCCTAGCCATTCCCGTAACTCTTTTCCTTCAACCTCTTAGATGCCAACACACCAATTCGATTCCCATTCGTCATCCTTGAGAGACACGACACTCGGGGGGTCTTGACTCTTCGTTTTACCACCTTCACTTCACCATCACCACCATACACACAACATCAGTTATCCTCACTTGCGTCCCTACAATCGTCATAAGATGTCTTATAAATCTTCTCCCTGTGTCTTCCTTGGTTACCCAGAGTCTTTTAAGGGGTATAGATGCATGGATTTACAAACTAACAAAATATATGTTTGCAGACATGTGAAATTTGATGAGTAGGTGTTCCCATTTTAGCATAATACTGTACCACCATCTCCTCCTGGTGAGTCTCGTCCCTGGGCTAAATTTTTCCTTTATGTGCCACGCACCACCACCGCTCCATCTGACCTACCCGAACCTATTGTGGTTGTTACTACTATTGTTGTTCCGTCGCGTCAGAGAGGACAGCCTCGAGGGTGATCAACTAGACCAATCATCCGCACTCATGCTATGGCCACTAAGAATCAGTCTGTTGCACCTCACACTGCTCTCTCTACTTAGGTTTATCATTCTGAACCCACATGTTGCACGCAAGCGGTCAAATTTCCTCAATAGCGTGAAGCCATGGGTTCTTGTTCCTCCACGTCTAGGTAAGAATATTATTGGTTGCAAATGGGTTTTCCGTACAAAGTGGAAAGCTGATGGTTTAATAGAAACACACAAAGCACAGTTGGTTGCCAAGGGTTTTAATCAGGTACCTGGTCAAGACTTTTTTGATACATTCAGTCCAGTTGTGAAACCAACCACTGTCAGGTTGCTTTTGAGTTTAGCTATCTCTTCTAGTTGGGTTATACGACAATTAGATATTCATAATGCTTTCTTGAATGGTAATATGACTTAGATTGTTTACATGTGTCAACCACCTGGTTATGTTGATACTCACTTACCTGATCATGTGTATCTTTTGAAACGATCTCTATATGGCTTAAACAAGCTCCTAGGGCTTAGTTTAATCGCTTGCATACATTCTTGCTCTTTGTGGGGTTCATAGCTTCTAAAACGGATGTGTCTTTATTCTATTTCTCTAAAGATGCTGCTTGTGTATATCTACTAGTTTATGTTGATGATATACTTGTGATGGGGAATGATCCTAAGCTTGTGAATGATTTGTTATCAAAGTTGTCTACTGCATTCAAGATTAGGGATCTTGGTGAACCAGGTTTCTTCCTGGGTATTGAGATGGTGAAGAGTGGTAATGCTATTATTCTTTCTCAACAACGATATGTGACTGATATATTAAAACGTGCTGGTATGGCTGAGTGTAAACCTTTGGCTACTCCTATCTCTACTACGAAAGTATTTTCCTCTATCTTCAATGCAGATCCAAATGATGATCCAACGCAATTCAGAAGTTTGGCTGGGACACTACAATATCACACGATAACTCGTCGTGATCTGTATTTTGCAGTCAATCAACTCTGTCAGCGTATGCATGCACCTGCGATATCACACTGGGAGCAATTGAAACGAGTGCTATGGTATGTTAAAGGGACTTTAACTTATGGTTTGCGTGTGAATCGGTCATTATCTAGGGAGCTTCATGCCTTTTTCTGATTTTGATTGGGTTGGTTGTCCTGATGACCGTAAGTCTACTAGTAGCAATGTTGTGTTCTTGGGTACCAATCTTGTATCATGGGTATGTAAGAAGCAAAGAACAGTTGCTAGATCTTCTAAAGATGCAGAATACAAAGCTCTAGCAGATGTTTGTGCTGAAGTTACTTGGATTATGTCCCTCCTGCGAGAAATCAAGATCCCTGACATCCATGTTCCAAGGCTATGATGTGGCAATCTTGGTGCTACAGTGAGCTAATCCAATTTTTTATGCTCGTACCAAACATGTTGAAATTGATTATGACTTCGTCAGGGATAAGGTTGCCACCAGTGCTGCAAAAATCCCGCCTAGAAGTCGATTAATCCCTGCCTAGGCGCTAGGCGCCGGTCGACTGCCTAGCGTATCACCTTAAATGGTGGTCTAGGCGGCTGGCCGGCTAGACGACCGCCTAGGCCGTTTAGGCACTGACCGCCTAGGGCTCCTAGGCGCCGACTAGACCTCTTAGGCACCGACTAGTCGGCCGATTAACTAATGTTCTTTTTTTTTAATGGGTTATATCACTCAAAACAACATCATTTTGAGCGAAATAACACTAAATTGTACAAACTCTAGATATTTTCAAGTTAATATTTAATAATTTAGTATTAACTAATAAAGTATTATATACTTTATAATTATTAGTCTTTAGAAAATTAAGAATTCCTAAATAAATTTTTAAAAAAAAATAAAAAAAATACTCAAGCGCCTAGGCGCCGATTAATCCGCGCCTAGGCATCCTAGGCGCTAGGCGCTCCCCAAGTGCCTGAGGAGTGCCTAGCGATTTTTTCAACCATGGTTGCCACTAGTGAAATTCAAGTTAATTTTATTTCAACCAAATATCAACTTGCTGACATATTTACGAAGGTTGTTCTAGGTCCTAGGTTTTCTTTTCTATCTTAGAGACAAGCTTCAGGTTTCTAGTTTACCCTGAGCTTGAGGAGAGTATTAGGACTCTATGTATTTGAGTCACACTAGGACTATCAATTCTAGTCTACCTGAGACTTCTCTTGTATATATGTCCATGTCATCTATTATTGTAATCATGAAACTCTATTGAATACAAGAATTACATTCTCAGTATTTAAATACTTAAATTTTCATCAAATTCTCAATGATAGCCAAAATGCCAAATGATTTAATATAAATAGTATTCAAGCAAATAAGAATATAAATACACAATTACAAAATGCCAACTCATCTAATATCCAAATACAATAAAAAATCATTTGAATTAATAATAATAATAGTTTTAATTATTATTATTATTATTATTGTTGTTGTTGTTGTTGTTATATTTTTTAAAAAAAGAAAATTTAGGATTGGTAGATGGAGCTTGGAGGGATATCACCGTCCTCATTTTCCAAAACTTGGTCCTCATTCTTGTTGAAGTGGGGGTCAAGGGAAAATAAAAAAGGATCCTTAATTCAAGGAAAAGGGAAATGGAAAATAATAAGGATAACAGTAAAAAAAATCCTACAAAAAAAACTAAGTTAGAATAATAAGGATCTGAAATTAACTTAATAATAATAATAATAATAACAATAATAATAATAATACTCTTGAATTCAAGCAGCCATAATGGTCATAAAAAATTCTAATTAATGTAATGGATATGAATATAAGGAAGATTGTGTAAAAAAAAAAAAAAAAAAAAAAAAAAAAAAAAAAAAAAAAAAAAAAAAAAAA